>NW_006294074.1:197715-217455 GCF_000327345.1 Myotis davidii
GTGTTGCTGAGGAGTCAAAGGGGTTATTCTTAAATTATAAGCATCTATCTTTATGGAAGTGTTGCTAGATATAATCAAATAGCAAAATGTCAAACAAGCATTAAACAAATACAACAATAGCGTCATGACGCAATTTGCTGTTATAAAGAAATTATGGTCTTAGTAGGCTGATACATTTTTCTAGGTTGTATATGAATTAAATGTGGCAAATATGTTTGAAATAGTGAAGATCACAATAGAAATCAAGTCTTAGATTTTATTAGAGAGTAAAAGTAGTATAATTATGGTATATCATTATTAAATGGGTAAGTCATTTCTAGACATAGCCATTTCATTCTTGTCAATAAAGCTAAAAGTTATTTCTTTACAACCAATAATTGAATAATGATTTAAGCAAGTTTATTCTCTGATGGGTTAATTAAATATTTCTGTAGTCCTTGGGTTTGTATCATAAACTGGATTGAAATAATTAGTATTACTCGGGGGCAATTAAAACGAGACCTTATGTTGTTGTATACCATTTTCACCCACATTGTAATGCCTTCCTGATGATGTCTCCACTCATTTTCTTTTAGAATTGATTTAGTTGTAATCAACAGTATGAGTCTTGAATCTCTAAGGACTTGATAAGAGTGAATAAATGGTATTAATCTTAAACTAAAAAATATTTTGAAAAAAACAAAACACCTTTGAAAATTATACATTTAGAAGTTGCTTCTGAAAATATATTTCCACTGGGGTGAAGCAGAGAAAATGTACAGTGGAATTTGTTCTATATATATTTCAATCTAAAATGCACATTTGATGACAGAACTGTGCAAGTATGTAGTCTATTTACTAAAGAATGGCAACTTAAGCCTGTATTATTCTATTTAATCAAGAGACAGTTCATTACCTGGCAAGTCATTTGCATCCAATCATTATTTTTGCTGAAAGAAGAATAAATGGTTTACTATTTTAATAATTATTTCAATTGGATGATAAATTATTATTTGCTAGGTCTTATATAATGTTACAAAACTACCTAAATCTGTAAGGAAGGTACTTTGGAAGTATAGTGGTGTTTTGAGAGTAGGTTTTAGCCTGCATTTTTTTAGGAAAAAAAAAAAGAGAATAGTTCATTTAAAGAACTGAAGGTCCTAAAAAGTGTATTTTTAAAAAGGTATTCTTTACCCTATGTTTCCTACTTTATATTCCTCAATGACAGTATAATATTTTTTCTGTATTTTCTCCACCAATTTTGTATTCATGCTCCCAGAGCAGCGGTTCTCAACCTGTGGGCCGAGACCCCTTTGGCGGTCGAACGACCCTTTCACAGGAGTCACCTAAGACCATCCTGCATATCAGATATTTACATGATGACTCATAACAGTAGCAGCATTACAGTTATGAAGTAGCAACGAAATAATTTTATGGTTGGGGGGTCACAACATGAGGAACTGTATTTAAAGAGCCAGAAGGTTGAGAACCACTGTCCCAGTGTCATAGATTGGTTTACCAATATAGGAAAGGGAATCCCTGAAACTGGGCAGGACTGGTTAAACCTGGATGCTGGGTCCTGGGTAAACTAATCCTTTGCATTATCATTACCCACACAAACATGCTCAAGAAAGGAGCACTTTTAGACTACTGGATGACTTTTCTGACCACTGAGGTTAAATTTTAATATATATGCATCTATGTGTGTGTGTGTGTGTGTGTGTGTTATGATATATAAAATGTATCAGTATGAAAGCAATGACATTCAGCAGTTATTAGGCCTGTAATAAAATATATTGATGTGATATCACAACTCCAGAAGTTTTGAGAATCAGTAGGACTGTTCCTAAATATTCTGGCCCCTTTTTTTCTAAGCACATGGCAGGATTGCTCTTTCTCGCCTTTTTTCAAATTAGGTATAGCCCTGTGATCTGAGCCACTTCTGTACAGAACCCTCAATAACCAGAGAGTGATGTGCCATATTTCCTTCTCCTATGGGAAAACATGTAAAACTGTAAGTGGGGTTTCTAAAATACTGTGAAAATACTCTCTGCTCACCCAATATGGGTCATGTAGTTTAAGAGAAATAACATTTTAAGCCGCAAACATTTTGGATCATTTTTTGTTAATCGCAATAAAACTCAGTCAATTCTGACTAATACGTTGGTTGTTTTTTTTATCAGTTCTTTTGCATCAATACCTAAAGGTTTGGTCCATAACAGTACTTTCTGAATTGCCGTAACTTGCAGTGATTC
Source organism: Myotis davidii (assembly GCF_000327345.1). Taxonomy (NCBI): domain Eukaryota; kingdom Metazoa; phylum Chordata; class Mammalia; order Chiroptera; family Vespertilionidae; genus Myotis; species Myotis davidii. The sequence goes on from NW_006294074.1 coordinate 199,950, forward strand.
AGCTGTTTTACATTTTGTTCAATGAAACACATGTGCATGTTAGTTAATAAATAGTAGTTTCCAGATAAGATCTCATATAAGGCAAATACCTATACATTAGAAATATTTTTGTTATATCGAAAATTTGAATACATTCCAAATGTTTTAAACAAAAGGAGACAGCTAGCTAAATCATAGTTTTGAAAAGAGCCTAGCCTAGAAGATGTAAAACTTATATTTTAGTCCTATTTTTTAAAATTACTGGCTGCAGTACCTTGGGTAGTTATTTAAAGTTCAAAATTGTTTTCACATTTTAAATGAAAAAATATAAAATTGGCCCATATTGCAAACTTATTTTTAAAAATTGCATGGTCAGTGTGGCTCAGCGGTTGAGCATTGACCCAGGAACCCAGAGGTCACAGTTCAATTCCCGGTCAGGGCACATGTCCAAGTTGCAGATTTGATCCCCAGTAAGGGGCATGCAGGAGGTAGCCAATTGATATTTCTCTCTATTGATGTTTCTATTTCTCTATCCCTTTCCTTTCCTCTCTCAAAAATCAATAAAAAACATGTTTTTAAAAATATAAAACAGATGATGTTTAAAAAATAATGAGAAACAACAACAATAAAATGGCAATTGGCAGGTCATACACTTCTCAGTTCCAAACATATATGCTATCTCCTCTCAGAAGTGACTTTCTTGGAACAGCAAGAAAAATAAAATAAATAAAATAAGATAAATAAAATAAAATAAACAAATAATCTCTTTGCGGTTGGTTAAAAGTGAACACAAACTTGTAAATATAACTTTTCAAACATTTTTGGGAAAAAAATTAAATAACAGAAACTTAAAAAATTGCAAAAGAAAAGTTATACTTGAGCCACATGTTTCTTTTTCTGTTATAACTGGTTATGGCTTATATCGCTAGAAGAAAAATTCGATTCATGATAAAATTTTATAAACATCTATGGCTATGCTTAAGAAATATGTAGTGTTAATATAAAGAGCACTATAATATAAATATATTAGATATAATAAATAATATACACGAGATATGTCATATACTAAGTTATATACTGAGATATTAATGCAAAAATATATTGCAAATTTTTTCAATAAGAAAACTCAATACTGAAAAACTTCACATTTACATTTTTTAAAATTATATTTTTATTGATTTGAGAGAGAGAGGAAGGGAGAGGGATAGAGGGATAGAAACATTGATTGGCTGCCTCCTGCAGGGGATGAAGCCCACAACCCAGGCATGTGCCCTGATCTCTTGGTTCATGGGTCAATGCTCAGTCACTTAGCAACACAGGCTGGTCATACACATTTACATTTTTTATTTAAATATTTAATAATACTAATACCATTTCAGCTTTCAAAGTAAAACATACAGATTTAAAAATTAAAAATGCCAAGAAACATTTTTAATATATCACCAGTTTAAAACAATAAAGAGCATAACATTAGTTGGAAAAAAAATTCAGACAAAAAAAATGCTTTCAAAACATCATTTCAAATAAGTGTAAAATCCCTAACTATTATTAAACTCATCAGCTTACCATTTGTGGAAAACAAAAAGAAAGAGGGGGGCATATCTCTATGTTGCACAATAAACTTTGATTAAAATGATAAATAAAAATTGAATCAATAAAACTTTTAGAAGAAAACGTATAGTTGACTATTTACATAATCTTAGACTAGAGAAGGACTTTGTAAACATGACTTCAAAGGAGGGAAGATATTTATGGGTATAGTTACGTGAAAGTTTATACCCCCTGCATGGATGTGAAAGGCCATAAATAATTAAATTTGAAAAACAAATAAATGGCAAGATATATATGCATAAAAATAGGTTGTTACTTTTAACATATAATCATATTTTGCATCTCAATAAAAACAAGAATGAAAGCTCTTTATTAAACTGAGTAAAGGACAGTATCAGTGAATTCATAAATGAAGACTTTCATACATGGCTGATGGATATATACTTGGTACATTTAGGGGAAAGTGAGTTTTCCATTACATATTAAAAAGCATGAAATATACGATTAACCTAGAAATTCCAGAGATAACGAAATGTATTAAAAATCACTGCAAGTTGTTTATTGCATCCTAAGAATAATGGTTAATAATTTCTGACCAATTGTGATATGCCATTTGTTAGCTCATTTAATTCCCTCACTCAGTATTCTGAAGAGGTACTATTATTATTCCTTTTTTTAAAAAAATGAGAAATCTGAGGTCCAAATTAGTCATAAAACCTGTTATAAAGTTTAGGCATTGTTTGTAATAACAAAACAAAATATTAGGTAAAGCCTCATAATTGAGGATTGATTTATTATGCTCCTGCAATGCATAAAAAGGCATTCATGGAGCCATTAAGATAATATTGTAGAATAGTTAATGACATGGGAAAATATTCATGGTACATTGTTAAGTGAAACAAGCTAGTTTCCCAATAATATAAAGTTTATGACTCCATTGAAAAAAAAGAAAAAAGAAAGAAACACAAGATACACTGGGTGGGGTGGGGTGAGGGCATGTGCTAGAAGGCAGAGGAGGCTGGGGGAAGGTAAAAAAAGGAGACGTATGCACTACTATTTGTAATACTTTAAACAATGAAATAAAATAAAAAAAGAAACACAAGATATATACATATGCTTAGTACACATGCTGGACCAAATTCTATCAGTAATTACTTCTGGCTGTTGTGACTAGGGGTCAGTTTTCATTTGAATCTTATGACTTCTCTTTGTTTTTAAATTTTCTACAGCAAACACTAATCTTTTATAATAAAACTTTTTTAATCAAGATATATTTTGATAATTTGTATACAAGAAGCATGGGGAGGCATTCTAATTCTCACTCTATGTGTACCCAATACAAGAGAATAGTATAAAGGAAGAGATTTCTCACAGTCTAAATGTAGGTTATACCTAATTTGTCTGGAATTATTCTTAATTCTTTAACATTTTCAATTCTTCAATAAAAATATTTTCTTCTTAACCTCTGGTATACAGGTTTAATAGTTCTAAAAATAGACTTATTGATAAAGAAGGTGGAATTTTTATATCAATAGCTTTTGGATCTTTCCACCTCATCCCACTCTCCTTCCTTAATTTCAATGTTTACTGGTATGCTTAATTTGAACATTACTGCATCTTGCATTTTCAAGATTCTAAACATGTATCATAGACCAATTGTAAATGGACAGTTGGTACTTGAAATAATCTCAGACTAGCAGCTATTAAATTCAAACAATATGCTAAGCTATATTTATAGGTGCCCTTTGATTGTCATGTAGTTTAAGTGGAGATAAATAATTTAAGCATATGGGAAGTTACCTAACAATAACTTTGTGTAAAAATAAATGCAAACATAGGAAAGGCATCAGGGATATTAAGTGATTTCCAATTACCTAGATGATCATTACTTATTTTAGAATGTAGAGTGGTCTCTGTGGATTCGAGTGCTTTTACAGGACTTCATGTTTTAAGAGGGATTTTAACTATAAGATGCTGCACAGGTTTTAACAGATGAAGGATGAAGGGTCGTCAGTGAAGGCACAAGGGGTGATAGCTGCTGTATTCAGCCAGGAACGTGGACTAGATATCTCCAGACGGCTACTTTGCTTTACTTCTGGAAACCAACACACACTGAAACTCTTCTATGACTACCAGTCTTTACAGACCACCTCCAACATCAAACAAATCCCATTATGTTGTAAATATTAATTATTTCTCTGCCTCTGGTCAATAGGGTGAATGTTCCTTGAGGGTAGGATACCTCTTCTTTTTAATCCCACTATATCACCTAGGATCACAGTTTGTGGAATACAGGAAAATTTAAGAGTCTCCTTCCCCTTCAATAATATGTCAATCTAAAATCATGTTTTCTTTCCACCCCAAGCACCTATCCCTGAGTCTGGCACATTGTACCGTACCAATAAACATTAAAATAAAATGTATAACGTTGGCATATGACAAGAGGTGACCTATTCACTGACTGCCATAGCTTCTGATCTAGCAGAGGAAATCAAAGCACACATGTAGTCAAAAATACTGAGGACAGTGTATGTGTCATACACAACTTAATTAGACTTTGATGAATTTAGTGCAAACCAGACAGACAAGTGCAAGTAAGTGATCAAAATGAGTGATTGAAATGAAAAGTCAAAGCAAATTTCCCGCTGTACATCAAAGCATGTTTCAAGCTGTACATTTTGGGTAGGATGGGTGACAGAAAGGGGTGTTGTCTAAGGAGACAAAAATATGCCTTCACATTGTGGGGAGAATATTAAAAACATGTGATTCAGCTCGCCTCTCCCCACTACCCAAATTTTAATTTCTTCCATATGGGTTAACATATTGCCACTCTTGCTCTCATTTGGATCTTCACCAAAAATCTGAATTAAGAACATGCCATTATTATTCCTATTATACAAAAGAGAAAGCTGAGGCACCACAAGGTTAACCCTGGGTTTTGAGGAAACTAGTTCATGGCCTATCTTCTTTTTAGTCTATGGAATCACCTTTTTATTTACAGGCCCTTGTTGGCTATCAGAAGACTCGGTGCCAGGCTCATTCTCTTTCCTCTCTTCCTGCCTCCAGCGGCTCTGCCTCACTCAGAAAGCTATATAGGTTTCCGGACAGGAAGCAGTACATTAAGTGTGGCCTCTCGGTGGGCTGGGCTATTAAAAGTGCCATTTCTGTATTTATCCTGGGTTTTAGGAAGGCTCGAAGGGAAACTCGTCCTCAGTTCATTCTAAGGAAGTCTCCGAGTCAGCACTTTAGGACACGCCGTACAGTATTTTAATAGAGAGGGGCCCAGAGACCATTCTCCAGAAGTTGCTAAATGTCAGGACCATGGAGACAGGCTTTGTGGATTTCTTTAAAGAGCTTCATTAACTTGACTAATTGGAAAGTGGAGATTTGCAGGCTTGTCTGCTTGTAGGGGTGAGAAGACAAAGTCAATAGGATGTCTGTGCAGGAAACAGGGCTGTGATAAGCCGCTAACCACTCCTGGCAGATGGACAATGTGTTTGCATTTGGCCCGTTGTAAACAAGGGTGATAGCTGAAGCTGCAGCATCTAGCAAGAAGAGACATAGGTTTGGAATCACCCTGAAATGGGTAAAAATCCCAACTTCATCATATGATAATAGAGAACAATTACTTACATTCTATGAGTTTAATTTTTAAATCTGTAAAATAGGGAGTATTCCACTTTTAGATGTTGTTATGATAATGCATAACAATGAACTCTGGATAGAGATAATGGAGTAACAACGCATTCACCGTTATTCCCTAAATGAGAATAAAGGAGGGTTTAACTTGCACAAACCCACAGAGGGAAACAGTAAGAAGTGGGGATAAAAGCAATATCAGAACCTGGGAAGTTGACAGACGGCTGGTAATTGAGCACATGCAAGGAAGCTGATCCTAAACTAGTAGTCAGAAAAACTAAAAAGCCATTGGGTGTGTGATGCATATTAAACTTTCTCAAAAAGAGGGGGGCAGGATGTGAGTTTCAGGTACCTCTGGGAATGGGGATAAAGGTGAAAAAAATGAGGACTGCTGAGTGTCTATGAAAGAAACAGTGTTACTTCCACGTAATCTCCCCTACCATGTCCTCCAGCTATTAGAAGTATAAAAAGGGTGAAATAGGGAGTTTCTGGTAAGAAGGCACCGGCCATTGTTGTTGGAGCAGCATTATATTGAAAATACAGGGGCTGAGTGTGTGTTTAGGGCCGAGACCTGCAGCACTCCTTGCTCCTGCAATATCCAGACAGTCTCCGACAAGACTGGGAAATTCCTCTCAGGGGAAACTGACTGACCCAGGAGGAAAAACATAAAGTAAACAAACCAGCCAGATCACCCTACAATGAGGCCCATAGTATTCCAGTCATACACACTGGCTCAAACTTCCAAATAGATTTTTAGCTCTCGACTCATAAAATATAAGCAGATAACTAAAAATTCCAGGCAACAGGAGAATACATCTAATATGAAAAATTAATAACAAACCAACAGAAAAATAAAACAATTGTGAATAAATGAAAACTATTAAAAGAAAACTTTTGACATTTCATTAACAACCTTAGAGGACTAAGAAAAGATATTACTTCTATTACACAAGACTAGGATTCTATGATAAGGTACATTAGAAAACAAGAACTATTTGTAATTATATGTGGTTATTTTTATATCTATATATCCATATATAATTTTATGTTTATTCAGAATAAACCTAATTAAATGATTAAAATATAAAGTTGAAAAATCTTGGCTTGCATTGTTAAAGACCCCATCATCAAACTTATCTCAGAATTATTTGACCTCCCTATCTTCTTTATTTGGATGGAAAAAAAAATGTTAGCAATGGGTAAAGTCTGAAAGGTGTAGGATGCCAAGAATAGTCATTCAACTCTGAAGGGATGGGACGGAACTCCAGTAGGGCCTGCGGTTGAACATGCTTCCATCCCAGTGGGATGATAACTTCAAAATAAAATTTAAATAGATGTTGATAAATTCAAAACTTGTGACTTTCTTATTCTTATGTAGAAAGTAAAGCTCACACTTCCTATAAATGGAATATTTTACCCATTTGATATAACAGGAATAAAAATAATTTTAGTTCCAACAGAAATTTTGATTTCCACATTCACAATTCAAAAGAGTAAGTGAATACTGAATGTGAATGGTCCAGGGACTATAATGAATACAAGGCATAATCTACACTGGAATAAAACCTACTAGTATACATCTAAAAATATACTGTAATTCCTCCATTCTAAGAACTCATTGCATGTGAGAAGGACAGTTCACTTAATAACAGCTTTTCATTGGGGGGAACAAGCACTGTAATTAGTTTAGCTGAGCATACTAGTTCTAACACATATCCTGTCTTGAATTTTAGGTTGACAAACTGTGTCTTAGAGTGAAGAAAATGTAAGCATTGACAATATGAGGAATTATTGATAAGAGCCATTTGAGCAGATAGATAATCAATGACTTATGGAATGAGAAACAGACGAGAAAAGAGTATGTAGTCTATGGTGAATGAAGAGAGCATTCAATTAGTAAAGACATGCTCACTATGTAAAATAAACAATGTGTGGCAATACAAATATCTTTGACTATGGCTTGGGAGATAAACCCCGCCAACATTCAGGCCTTTATTTCTCAGAGCTGGAGATGAGCTTAACTTTTCTCCAGCCCATTCTTTAAATTAAGAGATCACAAATAGGCCTGCTTTTGTAGACAGAGGCACTTTCTTTGGTACCCAAAGTACCTTTTTCATTAAAAAACATATCTCACCTCTGGCAGCCATAGGCCATCATTGCCACCTGATAATGTCAGAAAATGTGAGAAGATTATCCAGTTCAGACTGGGACGTGCTATCTGGTTAACCACTCACAGTCCCTCTGCTTTTCTCATTTAGGTTTCAACCTGGTCCTTACAGGTATGTTTATTTTCTCCCTAAATTCTAAATGAAGGCTTCATTATACTATTCTTCTGCTTGGGCTTTGGATACTATCTACCTAATCTTGTATCAAAAATATTAGTGTGTATCTACCTCCTCTACAAAATCACAGTCTTATGGATGGTAAGGGCCATGTTTTATTTATCTCTGTATTCCAAGAATCTGACACGATAAGTGTTGCACAGTAGAAAATGCATGCTTAATGGATTTTTTATTCACTTATTTTTATTTGGCATTTGTTATTGAGCATTACGCATATTAGGGATTGAGTGTGCCTCGAGGTCAAATGGCAGGGCCAAAAATCCATCACTGTGTACGGTTATCTATATTAATAGAAAAAGCATATTATCTTGCTGCTCATCACTCATTTGCATCTCCCAGTGATTGTTGTTGTTTTGGAAGGCAAGATTTAAATCTGAGCTATGTTTTTCAAACCTCTAAAGTGTTTGCAGTAAGTCCTACAAATGTGTTTTTATATCCATGGTCTATGTCTAGCATCTGGCATTCATAGGTACCTTCTAAAAATTGTTGAAAGAATGAATGACTGAATGAATAAATGAATGGATACCATTCTCTAGCTCCTGAAGAATGACTCCTGCTAAAGACAACCGGGACTCGATTGACTACTGGGCAACCCTGGAGTAATCTTTAACATCTCACTCTCTCTCCCATAGCCAGATCATGGAATCTATAGGGTACTGTGTTTAAGGAACTGCAAATGAACTCAGAGTGCTTTCAACAACCTGTTAGGTGCTCATACATACCTGGGGGAGGCAATAGAGAGCTTGGGAGACATTTAAAGTAACTCTGGGCAAGGAATGAAAACAGTTCAAAGTGACTTTTACCCTCACTGACACAGCTAGTTATACATTGAATTAGATCATAGGAGGAGTACTCATTAAATATGAAAAGAAAGTAACCTTTTACATCCCTAAAGAAAATGTGAAAAGGACAGGTAGAAGCTTTACAAATATTGGCAACAAGGTAGAAATTCAAAAAAGTTTTCACATAACTAATTCGACAAGCTTCTATAGACAATACATTTTATGTAAAATAATACCTTGTTTTTCAAATGCAATTAGAAATTACTCATTTGTGTTCATCAATGTGATACTCAAGCCAAACATTGGGAGGACAGTATTACCCTTCTTTTACTGATGAGATAACTAAGGTTTAGGATTTCAAATCCCAAAGTTTACTACATATGAGAAACGTTTCTGTGAAAAATATATACGGTTTTCATCTCAGATTAAATGGGGTTGGCTGAGTACCATTTTAGCAGCAGTTCTATGACATATTATGCAAAATGTTTCATGAAATGTATTTATGAGGTAGAATATTCTAGATATACATTTTAAGGACTTGGTAGTTACCTGTGGTTGGATAGAGGTGGGCTTTTGTGAAGGGATATAAAGGGGGCTCATCTAGAATGATGTTTCATTTTTGATAGAGGATTGGTTTATATAGTGTATGCATATCTAACTCATTGAATGCACACTGCAAAGATTTGTTCATTTCCTTAAATGGAAAATGCACCTCAAAAGAAAAAACAAACAAATATTGAACTCTTATTGATATGCATGCTGCAGTAGTTAAGGGCACATGTCTTCAATTTATTTTTTAAAAAAAATTAATGTATTTTGTCTATAACTTTTTATCCTCTTTATGCCCTCTACCACCTCTACCCATCCCCCTCCACTATCACCCCCAATCATCTCACTGTTGTCCATGTCCATGAATTCTCTATCCTTTTTTTTTTCTTTTTTACTCAAAATATAAAATAAAGCAGAAAGCAATAAAATTATTAGTAAATCAAGGGATTGCTGAATATTCAGTAAAACAAGAAAAGTAAAATGTTATTTTAGAATCTAAGTGGTGGTTATATGGGAGCTCTTTGCAAGATCATTTTAGCTTTTCTGTATGTTTAACACTTTTATTAGAAATGCTAGAGGCCCAGTGCATGAAAATTCATGCATTTGGGAGATCCCTCAGCCCAGCCTGCACCCCTCTTGTAGTTCGGGACACCTTGGGGGATGTCCTCCTGCTGGCTTAGGCCCGAACACCAGAGGATCAGGCCTAAACTGGCAGTCAGACATGCCTCTGACAGCCTAGGAGCCCTGGGGGGATGTCCAACTGATGCCTTAGACATCAGCCCCGCTTGTGCCTGAACGGAGCTCCCCCTATGGGAGTGTACTGACCACCAGGGCACAGCTCCTGCATTGAACATCTGCCCAATGGTGGTCATTGTGCATCATAGTGACTGGTCATTCCCAGTCATTCTCCCATTAGGGTCAATTTGCATATTACCTTTTATTATATAGGATTGGAAAGGAGGAGGCATGCAGAATACAGTGGAAATACATTGAAGATAAAGACTTTTAGACAGAAGGACTTCCAGTGCTCTTTATAAATAAACTAGAGGCCCAATGCACAAAATCTGTGCAAGAGTAGGCATTCCTTCCCCCGGCTGCGGGCACTGGCTTCCCTCCAGCACTGGGGACCCAGGTTTCCCTCACCGCTCTGGCTTCATCCAAAAAGTCATCTAGAAGGATGTCCAGTCTAACATATTATGCTTTTATTATTATAGATGTGAATTTTGAATCTCCCACAGAGACTAGAGACACAGTCCCCCAGGTACTTTGTATTTATTGAGTGTTTGCTAAGAAGCAGTATCTGATGGGCACTGAGAAGTGGTGATTAAAGCAATTATGGTCTCTTTTATCAAGAAGATTATAATAGATTGAATAAGTACTTATAAGAGAAATGGACATGGTTATGGAGGAATATTGGGTGATATTTTTATGGAACAATACGACATATTTTGTGATGATATTATAGCAGGGAAAACCTTGATACAGGAATAGTGTTCCAACTGTGATCATGTAAGTAGCTACCATCCTTTAAAGAAAATTACTGGTATTCTCTCCCAAAGCCCATGCCTCAGACATCCCTAATGGGGATATTTCAATTGTTTCTTCAAAGTTGCAGTAAACCAATCTCTTCAAGAAATAAATTCCCAAAGGTTGTAAACTAAGCACCAATAAAGGTTATGTAGATCAAGACAGATGCAGGTGAAATGAAAAGCAATCTGTCTTTGAAAGGGGAACTGATGAAGGTTACCATAAATGTTAATGGTGGAGCTGATTGTGAAGGTTATTCCACAGCCTCCAGATGAAAAGCCAGAGTGAGAATCTGAGCAACTGAAATTACACCTTGTATTACATGTCAAAGAGTTTTAAAGTTACAATTATAGGAATTAGGTACCAATCTCATTTTTTCCCCATTTGTTTTGCTTATTCTAATACTTCATAGGAGTGTGCATTCTTTTGTGTGAGGAGCTTTTATTTTTCTCAGCACTAAGTTTCTAGGATTCTTCGACATAGCTGTTTCTTTTGTATTGTTTAATAAAACTGAAGTGCCTTCCTAGGACTTTGTAGGTCTAGAATATACTCTAGCTCTGCCTAACCCTGAGTCCTCAGTTTTTTTCCTTCTTTCCATTAGCTCACCATGCTTCAGCCACATTATCTTTTAATGCTCCTAAAACAACTCTCTCTCTCTCTCTTCTCTCTCTCTCTCTCTCTCTCTCTCTCTCTCACTCTCTCTCTCTCTCATTGCTTTTGCTTGCACTTGCTGTCCCTTCCTCCTGAAACTAGCTTCACCTGGTTCTGCATAGGAAAACTTCCTTTGCAGCCTTTAGGCCTCTACTCAGATATAATCTCAGGGGCCTCTTTCTGAAAACCTTATCTGAAATATCCCTCTTGTCCCTGAATGTTTGCTATCATAGCATTTTATTTATTACCTTTTATCACAAGCTGTAGTTATCTTGTTTGTTTGCCGGCCTTTTAAATCCCTTTCTTCCCCTATGAGAATGCAAGATCATTAAGACTAACCCCAGGTATTTGTTCATCTTTGTATCTTCAGAATAAGCACAATTATGGGCATGTGGTATTTTAGCAGAATTTCCTGTCAAAATATATTGACTTTGAGGGTTTTGCTGATAAGTAATAGGCTTTAAGAGTCTTAACACCCCTTGAATCCTATGTTCTATAGAACAAAAATTGGTTTTGATTACTACTAGAATGCAAGTACCCATGAGAAAGATAATTTCTAAAGCTTTCTGCTGTTTTGTGTACATGAGTTCATCATTTTTTTCTAAAGGTATATATTGGTAAATATAAAATCCACTATCTTATGGCCTGTCTGTCTTCCTAATGCACTATGACATTGTGTCCCATGTAGTCCTTAAGCCTGGAGAGTTATATGTTACTAGAGGCCCGGTGCACAAAATTTGTGCATGGGGGAGTATGGTCCCCTAAGCCCAGCCTGCACCCTCTCCAATCCAGGACCCCTTGGGGGATGTCCGACTGCTGATTTAGGCCTGATTCTGGATATCAGGCCTAAACCGGCAGTCAGACATCCCTCTCACAATCCTGGACTGCTGGCTCCTTACCATTGACCTGCCTACCTACCTGATTGCCCCTAACTTCTCCCCCTGCAAGCCTGATCACCCCTAACTGCCTCTGCCTGCTGGCCTGATCACCCCCAACTGCCCCTCCCCACACTGGCTTGGTTGCCCCCAACTTCCCCTCCTGCTGGCCTAGTCGCCCCACATAGCCTGCAGTTCGGTCATTTGGTTGTCCCTCACTAACCCCCCACCAGCCTGGTCGCTCCACGCAGATATCTGGTCGCTCCTCACTAACCCCCTGCTGGCCATGTTGCCCCACGCAGCCTGCAGCTTGGTCATCCATTCAATTGTGATGGTCATGTAGGCTTTTATATAGATAGATTATTACAGACATTGTATAGAAGAGAACAAACACACATCAGAACAAGGAATGACTTAGCCAAGATGACATATCTGGTAACAAGCGCAGCGAAGTTCCCATTTCAAATTCTGGGTCCCTCTCTACTATTTTATGCAGAAAGACATTAAAGCCCTCAGGAAAATAGTAAATAAATACCACAAATTGCAAAGATGGGACAATGAGCTTTACAAATGCCAATTTATCCAATCTATTTAATATCCTGTTCAAGAATTACTGATGTACCCACTTTATTTTTTCAGCTTTATTGAGGTACAATTGACAACATGATGCTGTACAACATGATGTTTTGATATATAAATTGTGAAATGATTACCATAATCAAGATAATTAACATATCCATCACTTCCCATAGTTGTCTTTTTTCTTTCTTTTTTGGAGGGGTGAGGGAACATTTACAATCTACTGTCTTAGCAAATTTGAAGTGTAAAATACAATATTATTGATTGTGGTCACCAAGCTTTACATTAGATCTCAGAATTTATTTTTCTTGAATAATGTAAACTTTGTAACCTTTGGCTATTATCTACACCCTGGCAACTACCATTGTATTTTCTGTTTTTATGAGTTTTGACTTTTTTATATATCACACATAAATGAGAGCATTTAGTATTTATCTTTCTATGCCTGGCTTATTTAACCTAATTATCATATTGTACTCCAAAAATAAGGTCCCTGTTTTATAAGTAAGCATTCATAACAAACCCTACCTACAGTATATGAACTGACCATCAAAAGAGGCTTACAGGTCATGCTTTCCATGAGTAAAACCATACATACAAACATGTGTAAATCAGTCTCACAGATGGGGAAGGAATTCTCCAAGAGAGGTCTGCTTTAGGGTATTCTGTTAGACACACAGTTTTATCTGTGAGGAGACCATGAGCTGACAGACTGACCAGGGCCTATGTTTTATTTTGGGAATGTAAGATGAGAAAACACACAGTTCCTCTCTTTGTTAAGATTATATTTAAAAATGAAATAGACTAAAACACATGTAAAGTATGCCCTATAAAAGGTACATGGTACAGATGTATACTCTGTAAATGAACAGTAAGAGATATCTAATTTACATTACTAGGTCAGAGATGGTCTGGCTTAAGGCCACATTAAAGTTTAAATACAAAGACCATATATAAGTTAATTAGATGAAGAGTGACAGAGAAGTGTTTTAGGCAAAGAAAGTCATATAAACAAAGGCCCTAAAAGAATAGGACCTAGAATTTTCACATAACTGATCTGCCTCGGCTGGAATATAGTGATCATGAAGAGGCAAGGCATATAGAGAGGGACCAGATTAGTAGGGCATTTCCATGTCAATGAGGTTTGAATTCATCATACCTGTAACAAGAAATCTCTGAAGATAGATCAACAAAGTACTGTAATAAAGAATGTGGGCTCTGACCTTGGCCAACTTAACTACTCTAATAGGGCTTCATTTCCTCATTTGTAAAATTGGGGTGATATTTGACATATCATTATTAAAAGCAGTAAATAAAACGACACAGGAAATGTTTATAGAATCATATTTACCATATAATCATTATAATTATTTTGCTATTTGACAATGATATGTTCTTTTATAATTAGTTAGGAGATATAATCTTTTTTTAAAATATTTTATTGATTTTCTACAGAGAGGAAGGGAGAGAAACAGAGAGTTAGAAACATCGATGAGAGAGAAACATCGATCAGCCGCCTCCTGCACATCTCCCACTGGGGATGTGCCCACAACCCAGGTACATGCCCTTGACCGGAATCGAACCTGGGACCCTTCAGTCCGCAGGCCGACGCTCTATCCACTGAGCCAAACTGGTTTCGGCTAGGAGATATAATCTTGATGATGAATGATAATAAGAGTAAAGTAAAATATAAAATAGCAAGGTTGATCCCAGAACTCTGGTGTGAGAATCACCCAGGTAGATGGATAGGTCAAATCCCTGCCCCCACTCCATGTGTGGAGTGTGTGTGTGTGTGTGTGTGTGTGTGTGTGTGTCTGTAATCATTCATTATTATTTATATGACCACCCATTATATATATGCTTGCAATTCAGACAGGTGACTTGGACTGGAGATCTAAATTTGAGATTTAAATTTGATATTTAGAAGTTAGATGGTATTTTCTATGGAGGGAATGTACAATGAGACATAGGTAGAACCAGAACTGAACCCCAGAACATCACCAAAATTAGGGGTTAACTGGAAAAAAGAAGGGTTGTAAGAAGACTGAGATAACAGGTTGAAAGGACAAAGAAAATGATTGTCTGGAGCCACAGAAGTCAAGAGAAGAGAATTTTTCAAGAACATAGGAATGGTCAGCTAGGTTAAATAATATCAAATGAGTTCTAAAAATAGTCTGCTGGATTTAACATGAGGTGCTTATTGGTGACATTAGGAAAAATAATTTCACAAAAGTGTGAGAGTAGAAGCAGATGGGAAGGAGTAGGTAGTGAACAGGAGAGGGCCAGATAGAGGCAGATTATACAAAAATATTGTTTGAGAATCTTGGTTGTGGAGATTAAAGAATAGGGTAGTTGTTGAAGAGGGATCTGCGATGAAGAAATATCAAATACTGAAATATTTAAAATATTTTTCCTTTTTATTGAATTCATTGGGGTGACACTGGTCAACAAAATTATACAAGTTTCAGGTGCACAATACCACGACACATCATTTGTACACTGTATTGTATGTTAACTACCCCAGTCAAGTCTTTGTCCATCACCATTTATGCCCCCCCCCAAATAATTTCAAACTACAAACTTAATATGCACCTACTGGTAAGAAATAAAGCAACACAATAAAAGAAGATACAGCTGGTTATATTCCTTCTATTTGCCCTCAGCCTTCACTCATCCACAAAAATAACCAAACCAATTTTAACAGTAGGGCATGCATGTTTTCTCTAGCTCAAACAGACATTTGCAAGCATCTATATCCAATTCACATAGAAAAGATATTACACTTAGTTTTTACCTAAATGGAATTATATCATATATAGAGTATCCAAAAAATGTATACACAGTTTGAATAATTATTAAGTCCAATGTTTCTTTCTTTTCAGATTTAACTCATTGGAATTAAAAATTATTCAAAGTGTGTATATATTTTGGGAGGGACCCCCAGTATATCTGTTTCCAATTTCTTTGAAAACAATATGCCATCTCTATGATTGAATAAACATGAACCTCTTTTTTCCTAATTTGTTTATACTGATATGTAAACATATATTTTGTTTTATATATAGACCATCATACCCACATACAGAGTTTTCTCTTTTCTGTGCAGTTTTTGTCTTAGTTGTTGCTTCCTCCTTCCCTGAGCCCCTAACCCCTCTTTCTGCAAAGCCCTCACTCCCAACTTTTTCAGGCTTGTTAACAATCGGATGATTATTATTTTACACTCTTCATGCTCAGATAATCTCTTCTATTTTTTTTATGTTTGTCTCTTTGCTATTAGACAACATGCATGTATTCAAATGATAAAACAAAGTATAATGGCCTTAGTAATATTTTTATTCCCTAAATTCCCATATTCACTTTCATCCTTAGGTGGCTAAAAAAAGACCTGGAAAAATAAAGGAAGGCCTGTATACTTTTAATAAATAAATATGTGGAGTACAAAAATTATATGCTACCTAATATTCCTAGAAATCTATCTGAAGATCTTCAAAATGCTTTACAGTTGCTAATTAAACCTCTTCTTGCCAAGCAGTTTAACTAAGGAATATATAGTAACTTCACAGAGGGATCATTTCATTGGACTCAAGTGTTCTTCTCCAGAGTAGAATAAAATAGCTATGTGATAACCCAGAGTAACACTGAGCTGCATCTTAAGATGGAAAATGAATGCTCCTATTAGAGCCAAATGAATCTGCCAAGGGAGTTTATACAGAACGTGTTTTAGATTTAGAATTTGCATGGCATGCTAGTTTTTATCGCTATTAATATGCTATTATGAAGCTGGGTGCTTGGTGTTTTAAAGTGCCTCCTGATCGTAAATTAGTCAACACATAAAATGCTTCTGAAGTAGCATCCCAATTTTCCAGTTGAAATCTCTGCATCCCAAGGTGATTAAATGACTCTCATCAGGTGTTTCAATTTCTGTAGTTAACCCTGTGCAACTTTCTTCATAAGGGCACGTGTATTTTGGAGTATCTACTACATTTCATGGCCTGAATTAAATAGGTGCTTTGCATATGTGATCACATTTACTTCTTATAGTTATGTGAGATGGCTTTGATTCTCCTCCATGTTGGAGGCAATGAGAATAGGGTTTAAATGATTTGCCAAAAGTGGAAAAGGGAAATATGTTTCACCCACTGGAAGGCATGGCAAGTAACATTTGGCAGAATAGATGGCTTTGAACTATGTAATCTGCCATATTTCCAAAGACAACTAAATCCCAGCATCTCTGGCTGAATTTCAAAACCTCTATAATCTGAATGTATCCTATCAATTCAACTGTGTGTACAATCTCTGTCTAAAATAGTCATATGTGTCTGGCCTGTATTGCTCAGTGGTTGAGCATTGACCTATGAACCAGGAGGTCATGGTGTGATTCCAGGTCAGGGCACATGCCTGGGTTGTGGGCTCAATCCCCAGTGTGGTTCTCTCTCATCATTGATGTTTCTATTTCTCTCTCCCTCTCCATTCCTCTCTGTAATCAATAAAAATATATTAAAAAGATAAAATAATCATCTGCTTAGCCCCTGCCTCATTGTTATCCACTCCTTATTGTTCATGGTTTTGCTCCACCTGGTATATTGTCTTCCTTTATTTCCTTCTATAACAACACTTAAACTTTCTTAACTCTGGTTCAGTTAGTTACATTGAGATATGTGACTGGGCTTTGGCAATGGGTTACAGGAGGTGTTTTCCACCTTCAAGCCAGTCCATAAAATACCCTGCATTATTTGTGGTTAAAAACAGAAGGTGGGCAAAGGGGGATGAAATGAGGGATATCTGCAATAGTGTCAACCATAAAAGTTTAAATTTAAAAAAAAAAAAAGCAAATGTTCTAAGAGAAGAAACCTGGATTCTTGCTTACTCTTTGGATAAATTCTGGTAAGGAGAGCAGCCTGACCCAAGCAAATTACCAATATATCCACCTACACCTCCCCCCAAATGCCAAGCTAAAGAGCTAAAAAGCCAATAGAAACTACAGAGAGAGAGAGAGAGAGAGAGAGAGAGAGAGAGAGAGAGAGAGAAAATT
>NW_006294074.1:217544-233644 GCF_000327345.1 Myotis davidii
GCACACAAGTTTCAAAATACTGTAGTAATTTCTTGTGGAGGAGGAAAAAATCTTGCTTTCAGTAATATGTGTAATACTTTGTTTTTCTGTAAAAGGTGATAGCATATTGTCTAAGAATGTCAACTTTGGAGATGGACTGCCTAGGTTCAAAAGCCAGTTTTCCCGTGCTTTACCCTTAGCCAAATTATTTAACCTCTCTGTGCTTATTTTCTTTTTCCTAAAGTATTTTGTGCTTCAATTTTATTTTTTTCTGTAAAATAGGGATTGCTATGGACTCAAATGCGTCTCCTCAAAATTCATAGGATAAGTCCTAATTCTCAATATGATAACATTTGGAAGAGGGCTGCTGGCTCGCTCTCTGTCACTTGAGGGCACAAATAGAGGCAGCCATCTGCAGGCCAGGAAGAGGGCTCTCACCAGAACCTGACCATGCAGCACTCTAGTCTCAGTTCCCAGCCTCCATGTCTGTGAGAAAATAAATACCCATTATTTAAGCTACCCAGTCTGCAGTATTTTCCATGGTGGTCCGAGCTTACTAATACAGGGATAATAAAAGTCCTTGTCCATGAACATATTAAAACACATCTAACATTGGCATAAATATGCTTTATAAGCAATAGCTATGATCTTGAATGGCTTAAAGCCATAAAGAAAAAAAAAATGAATGAATGATGAGTACATGGGTGTTTGAAATAATAGCTTTAGTTTTCTGTAACCTTGAAGTATTTGATATCTTAAAAGAAAAGAATAGAAAAAAATGTAAGTCGGTTTTGCAGTAATATGGATTTAAGGTGGATGAGAGTACTACAGGTGTCCAGTTAGAAGTCTATTTCATCAATGATGATGAGCCATCATTGAGGCTCCTTTGGAAGAGGACAAAAAGAGGAAGGGACTCAAGGAGGACTTTGGAGATAAAATGACAGTGAGGAAGGAGGAAAGGACCATACCTGAACCCAGATAAAGTGGTATATTACCTGAAATTGGTCATTTTCACAGCAGGATTCTTCAGGAAGAGGTCACATTTTGCTTTTGATCATTTCCACTCTGGGCTCACAATCAAGAAGGAGCAAAAACAATACATCTATTACATCCTGTAATTTTGGTTTTGCTATTTAACTTTGAATGCCACAAGTGAAAGTTATAGAAATGCAAATGAGTGACACATTCACAAATGGGACAGAAGCTCCTGGTTCAGAGAGAGAAGTGAGAGCTCTTGAAAAGTTTCAGAGGATGGCAAAGTTTTACAAGGAGATGAAGCTTTTGGCAGTTCAGAAGGACAATAATATTCTCAGTACAGATAAAAACCCTTAAAATCACTGCTGTACAGTTGATAGTCTAAGTTTGTCAGGTTAGTTTTCCAAAATCATAGAAGACGGCCCTTGAGTAGCTCCCATCACATAAATTAGAGGAATACCCTAGTGGGAACATTTGCCCAATGTGTACCTAATATCTATATTAAATGAAAATCAATTACAGGGAATTTTTGTATTTACCTAAATGCTTTTCAATTTTCAAATTTATAATAGTTACTGGAAAAAAATTAAGATGACAAAAGTTAGTGTAACTATTTGCTTGGCTATACTAGAGTTTAGAATGATTCATTGTGTAAGGTAGAAACTAAGCAATAAAAAGGTTAGGTTAGGTGGCTAAGGAAGCAGCGTAGAGAACAAAGAGAACAAATGGTTAAAGAGGAGAAAAGGAAAAGGTTTCAATCTGTGTCCCCAGGCGACCCATGAACCCAAAAGATAGGGCCCGTGGATTTGCGCCCACAGGGAGGGGGACACTTTATTTTATACTGCAGTTGGGTGAGGGGCGGGGGCATGAACTGAGGAAGTTCCTGCCACAGAGGGTCAGCAGGGTATTCAGGAAGGAGTCAGTGTCTGTGTGGCGGTCCTGTGCATTCCAGGGAGGGGCCGGTATCTGTGTCTGGCACGTTGATCTGTTTGAAATTCCAGGGAAGGTCCATTATCTCCTCACAGGTCTGCAGGTATCAGATCCTGGGCTCTCTCCAACCTAACACAGACAAGGGACTGGAACCAGTACCCTAAAAATGAGAGAAAATCATAATTGCATCTTTGTTAATTAACTTCAGTTTATCTTTTGTAATTTTAAAATGTTTTAAATATTTTGAAAATAACATCAGCACAGGCATTGAAAATAACTATTAGTGAAAAGTATTTATTTTTATAAAATATAATATTTTTTATTTTTGTTTTATGATCATCAACTAATTTGAAATCTTATTTTTTAAATGAGTATTTATCTACCTAAATTACCTAGAGTCTTAGATCATTAAGAAACTACCAATTTCACGATCTGTCAGGTTATTATATTTTTTTTTATCTTTTTTTTTGTGTGTGTGAAGCCCAAATTTATTTCTATTTAAAAATGCTCAAGAGACTTTAAAAAGGCCCAAAGGCCCAAAAGCCCAAAAGCGTCTAGGTTTAATTTAAGATCATCCTGACTCGGTATCCTTCCGTTTCTCCTTTTGTGAGGCATTGATTTGATCCTTGTTAATGAGACACCTCAGTAATTCTAGTTGGATCGTGGCGACATCTTGTGACTCCCTGTATCTGTCATAAGTGGCCATCAGATATGAACGATGAGATACTAATACCAGAAATAATCACGAAATGTCTGCAGATTTTACTTGAATATCCTTTCTGAATTCTTATTCACAACCAGGCCCAGTGATGATCAATTTGAGTAGGGGAGATCATGATGAGTGTCACCTGCAAAGACTGGTACTAAATGCATCTTTTTCAGAAAGAAACCATCAAACGCCCTTCAAGATGAAACACCCAGGTTATTATAATTTTTAAGCCTAATTAAAGGCAAAAGAAAGTACAGTTTGGTCACTATTAAGTTATTAGGCTGGCATTAAAATTTACTGCATAGTTAATTTTTATTAGTAAATCTCATAAAATAGTAAATATCATTTACATAATTGACGTTTTAGTGCTAGAAACACTGATTCTCAATTCTTTGTTATACTATATGAACATCTCAAATGTGTATCATGCTCATCACGGAATTCTAATTTAATTTCTAAGCTATATATATATTATATATAGCCTATATAATAAAAGGCTAATATGCAAATTGTCCCCTCGACCAGAAGTTCAACAGGGAGTTCGACCAGGGTGTGGAGTCAGCAGGCCAGCCAACTGCCCACAGCTCCCCGCCGCCCCCGCGGGCCCTGAATTTGTGCATCGGGCCTCTAGTAGTAATATAATTATATAAGAAACTCATAAAACTGGCTGAAGAAAAACAAATTTTAAATTAAAATTCCTAATTTAAATGTTTAGTATTAAGGAGAGCATTTAGTTAGCTAAACAAGTAATCTTGCTAGAAATTTAACATACTAATTAATATATGAGTAAAATTGAAGTTTACACATACTTGGTAAAATATGTTTTTAAGAAAAATAGATACACTGGTATATTTCTGAGAGAGTTGGAATTTGGCAAAACGTTTAGAAAACAATTGGTAATATTTGTGTGTTGACAGCATCTTCAAATAAGTTCTGCACAAATCATCCAAATATAGGTAAAATTCATGTTTATGATAATGCACTGCTATTAGCAATGGTTAGATAATGCAAGTAATCACAGCATTCAACAGCTAAAATATAGTAAATTAAATGACTTCTAATCTATGAAATACTATGCTTTCATTTAAATGATAATTGTGCTACAGTTACACACCACTTAAGGATGGGAATATGTTCTGAGAAATGTGTTCTTAGGCGAGTTTATCATTGTGTGGACATCATGGATGCACTTACACAAACCTGGATGGTACAGCCTACTACCCACCTAGGATACGTGGTATAGCTAAATGCTCCCAGGTACAAGCCTGTTCAGCATGTTGCTGGCCAAAACAGCAGATTAAACCGAGCACAAGAGAAAATCATGCAATCAGGACACATGCTGAACAGGTGATGTATGAAGTTGCTGCTGGACTAACGTAGATTAATTGTTTTTCAGCAAGCTTCTTTTTATAAGTAGAGAGAGTGGGCTCTGAAATGATAATAAAAGTATAGTATAGTTAATACAGAAAACAGTAGCGCAGTCATTTACTGTCATTATCATGTATTGTGCACTGTACATAATCGCATGTGCTCTAATTTGATAACACTGGCAGTGCAGTAGGTTTACACCAGCATCACCACAAACACATGTGTGAGGACATTATTGTTGGCGGTGGAAGTAGGGTTCTTGCGGTATTGTGAGGAAGAGCATTTTCTGGGGCCCAGAAGAGAGGATGATTTATTCGGGAAGCAAAATTAAAAGAGTCTCCAATGTTCCATCTCTGTCTAGCCATGGAAAGTCAGTGCCAGAAATAGAGCCAATGTCCAGAGTTTCTGTGCCATATTAAAGCTTAGTTCAGTTCAGCGTCCGTCTAGCTTAGCTGGCGTTCCCCCCGCAGCCTGTTGCTTTGCTGCTGTACTCAGACCCCTGCCAGTAGCTTATGTTTGGAGCCCCTGGGGCTATTGGCTACAGGGTGCTCAGGCCATATGGCCAGAGAGAGAGAGAAAATGCGTGAACACATGGGGTAAATGTGAGTCACCAAGTGAGAGAGAGCTTTGCTCTCCCATGGTATTGACCAGGAGTTGTTTTTTAAAATAATTAGTTTACTTCCAAAGACTGTTCAGGCTTGTATTGGGGTCCAACTCCTATTAAACAATCTTTTTCCCTGTTTAGATTGACAGGCCCCTGTGTTCCATAATGTCCTGCTGCGTCATTTTGACTTCACTGCATATGTCCTTATTTCCCCCTGCTCCCGCTCCAACACACACAGTCCGGTCCAGGAGGTGGGGAGGGAGGAGCGTCAATCCCCTTGGAGGGCCTATGCAGCTTTCTGTGAAGCAAACAGGCCCCTGCTTGCCAACAGAATATGCTCATATGTTCAATAATGTCAGAATCTCCCTTTGCTTTCTTCCTTTCAATAACTAGCTAAGGAAGGTAACATTATGATTGCTATGACATCAGTAAGGGATAAGAATTTTCCTGATCAATTGCAATCTTACGAGGCCACCATTGTATATGTGGTTCGTTGTTGACCAGAAGGCCATTATGCAGTGCATGTCTGTATCATTAAACAGCATAGAAGTGTTTATTAGATAATGTAAATAAGTTAAAAAAATGTTCATGTTCATTAGGACTGCAACAAGGCAAAATTATATGCAAGCATGCTGTTAAAATATAGGAAGAATATTAGTATTTTTGTTCAGGTAGTTGAAGGTTATACCTATTACTAGTAGTTTTTCTGTTAAGATAGTTGAGGAACTTTCCTATTTTTCACACTTCTATATTATTAAAGAATGTTTAACGGTAGATAGAATATTAACCTACATTGCAATGAACATAAAAATGGAGTTTCCTCTTTGACACTGATCTCTCTTCACCCCCAGTATCAAAACATTATTAAGTTTGGTTATTCCTGCCTCATACAGATCTCCCCAACTTACCTATTGTGTTCCATTTCTTTTTTTTTAAAATATATTTTTATTGATTTTTTTACAGAGAGGAAGGGAGAAAGATAGAGAGTTAGAAACATCCATGAAAGAGAAACATTGATCAGCTGCCTTCTGCACACCTCCTACTGGGGATGTGCCCACAACCAAGGTACATGCCCTTGACCGGAATCTAACCTGGGATCCTTGAGCCCAAACAGGTTAGGGCACATTCCATTTCTTTTGCCACCTTCCTAGAGCAGACTACCAGCATTGCTTGCTTTGATTAATTTAACAACTTTTCCCACTATTCTTGTTTGCTCTTTTTTCAAGATCAACTCTTTCTCCCCTTTGTATATTTTGCTTTCCTTCCATAGAGAGAAAAAAAAAATTCTAAAGTTAAAAGATGCTACCTTTGTATGTTGCCATGCAATTAAATATTTTTACACTTTTTGGCAAAACTATGTATCAACTGTTGACTACATTGATAATGCTATAAAAGCTTTTTAGAGGCAAAATTTGTTGAAGTCTTTGAATGCTTTCTACTTCTCATGGAAAGATACATAGAAAGACTGTGATCCCCCAAATAGATGCTCCATACCACGTCTGCCAGTTTTCCTTGATTGTAACATGCCCTTCAGTTTTTTAAAGCTATTATTGTCTTCTTACCAAAAAATAGCTTACTATTTATTATAAGTGGGATATTTTTACAATTAGTCTGAATGGGAGACTTCACAATGCTGAATTGTAAAAATTGAAGTGATAAGAAGTTTCTACAAGTCCGAGTAATGAATCTTAAAATTTCTGAACTTCCCACTTTCAAGTATTTGTCACTTATGTCCAAATCCAGAGACTCATTTTCATCATTGGATGATATTATGCTTAAATTATTTGAATATAATTTTATTTGGAAAGAGAAATTAGCCATGAAATTTTAGCATATTAGATAGGATTCTTTATATATAAATTATAGTAAATGAGTCCTAATTAAAGGCCATTTTATTAAATGTCTTTTATAAAAGAAAAGCTATACATAGTTAAAATTAATATTCTGATATGAAATAATTTGTGCAATTTTGGAAAAATATCTTTAAATTAATATGCTTTAAGTTTTCAGGATTGTATCAATTTGCTTAACTGAATTAATTAATTGTATTACTATGGCAATTTATCACAGGTCCAAATGTACTATTAGAGCATATTTTTGCACTCTTGACTGCAGAAAAAGTAAGTAGGTAATAAAAGAATTCCATTTGACTATAATGGCAGTGAAAACACCTTATTGTAAATCACATTATTTGGTGTCCCCAGAAACTGAATTACCACCGAAAATTCAATACACTCAATAAAAGTTTGAATTTAGCAATAATAATCCTATATAATAAAAGCCTAATATGCAAATTGACTGAACAGCAAAATGCCCGGCAGAACGACCTGTTGCTATGATGTACACTGACCACCAGAGGGCAGACACTCAACTCAGGAGCTGCCCCCAGTCTGCAGGCCCCAGGCCAGCCAAGGCAGATGCCAGCAAGGGCCCTCCAATCGCCCCAAAAAGGGAGGTGACTGATGGCAGTGGTGGCAGGGGGTAGGGCTGGCGAGCAAGCAGTGCCAGGCCGGCCAAGGTGGGTGCCAGTGGGGGCCCCCTGATTGCCCTGCCAGTTGCCCCACAGATCGGCCCTGATCGCTGGCCACACATAGGGACCTTACCCATGCATGAATTTCGTGCACTGGGTCTCTAGTAATAATAAGAATATTTTTTGTATCAAGAAAAATGAAGAGTTGAGTAGAAGAGTTAATAAATTTTCATGAATAAGAAATACCTCTGTATTGAATTGACTTCAAGACTAAGACCCCATAACCAATCAGGTGGTGAGGAAGGCAGCTCATGAGCTCCCTGTATCTTGATCTTTGCTGCGGTGGATCTCATGTGTCACTGATTAGAATGTGACCAGGCGTGACCATGCACTAGGTCAAAGCCCAATGTTATCTGCTTTGCTTCCCCACGACACTGTCACTTGTTAAAAACAAATGGTCAGCATTTGTTTTCTTTTCTGCTTCTTTGACATGTCTTTACCCCATTATTGTGCTTCGTATTATAAAGAAAGTGCTCAACATATAGTCATGTTTGTTAGTATAAATTCAAAATCATATTTCCCACCTCTTCTGAGAATCTCGAAGGCTCCTGTAACACAGCAGCCACTCAGTAAATGCTGGGATAACTGAATTTCTTTACTTGAGTCCTTATACTTGTAGAGAAAGGAACACACACACACACACACACACACACACACATATTTAAATTCCATATATTAAAAGTAGTTTGAGAAAAGCTTATTGGAAGTCACCTTATAACACAATAATGTATGTTGTATAAGTAAAATGTAGGACAGATAAATTAAGTTCCTTTGGACTTTAAAGTAAAACATACATGTTCCTCTTTATATAGTAGACTAGAAATGCATCTCTCTGTTTCCAGGCAAAAAAACAACCAGGACTTTTTAAAAAATATATGCTGGACTAAACTTTGCTAGGGAGAAAATAGGGCAGATTTGATTCTAATGAGGATAGGATGTAGGATTATATTTCAATTAATTTTGACTTGACTTGCTTTTTACTTGTGGTCCCCAAATTCATATGTTGAAGCTCTAACCCCCACAGTGAGTATATTTGGAGTCAGGGGGTAAATAATTTTGAATAGGGCTATAAGGGTAGGTCCCCATGCTGATGGGGCTGGTACCCTTTCAAGAAGAGGAAGAGACTCCAGGGATCTGTCTCCAATGTGTGCACAGAGGAAAGGCCATGTGAGGACACAATGAGAAGCTGGCCATCTGAAAGCCAGGAAGGGAGCCTTCACCGGAGACCAGATTGGCCAGGGTCTCCGTCTGTGGCTCCCAGCCTCTAGAACTATGAGAAAATGAATTTCTGTTATTTAAGCAGCCCAGTCTGTGGTACATTGTTATGGCAGCCTGAGTGGACACTTTGTCTTTAAGCTTAGCTATAATATAACCAAAACACCTCACAAAAGAGCTCTCCTTGTTGTATCTAAATTAAAAATTTATTTATAAGGCTTATAAATAAATGCAAGCTGATTCAGATAACCATGCACTCATTCGCAGGAATGGAAGGCCTTCCCATGGTTGGATTTCCCTCCATTTGTAAGGACATCTGGAAGAACATCTGGGGAGGGGGTATGAGCCCTCTGCTGTCAGCTCCTTAAGGGACTGCCTTGTCTGCAAGCAAGAGAGCTACCAGATCCAAGACCAAGCCCTTTTCTGGCATGACCAGGAAACCTTGACATTGAGGGGTTAATCAGTCTAATAGTATAAAGGCCTCATCATCTCAGCCCATCTTGGGACAATTCTCAGGGGCTATTCTAGCTCCAGAGCCTACCAGCCATGGGCAAACTACGGCCCGCGGGCTGGATCTGGCCCGTTCGGCTGTTCTATACGGCCCGCAGAGCCGAAAGAGCAGAGGGTTCTCTTGCTCTCCCCTCTGCTCCTTCACCAGCAGCAGTGTTAACATGTATTAGTTCACACAAACACTCCATCCATGCTTTTGTTCTGGCCCTCCGTTCCAGTTTAAGAACCCATTATAGCCCTTGAGTCAAA
Source organism: Myotis davidii (assembly GCF_000327345.1). Classification (NCBI taxonomy): domain Eukaryota; kingdom Metazoa; phylum Chordata; class Mammalia; order Chiroptera; family Vespertilionidae; genus Myotis; species Myotis davidii. The sequence continues at coordinate 226,614 of NW_006294074.1, forward strand.
AGTTTGCCCACCCCTGCACTAGACGGAAGCTGCAGTTGGCCAAATTGCATCTCGGCTTCTCCCTGTGCCAAATCCTGGCTTCCACCTGTCCCTTCCACAGGTGTCATTCCCAAGGGGACATGTAAATAAGTAGCTGCATGCTACATTCCATCTTAGAGTTTGTTTCCCGAGGAAACCCAGCCTGTGGTAGAGAGCTGGTAGAAAAGTTACAGTAATATTTGCAGGTGCTATCATTGCATCCCTGCCTGATTGCTTTGCTCAAAACGCCCCCCAGGGGGAACCCAGGCTCTTTATGCCAAGCCATTTGGCTCACAAAATCAGACAGACAACATTTGTAACACAGGGCCATCTTCGGCTACATTTTCACCTTCTAGCTTTGCAAAGCATATAAGAATTTAATGATAAATATCTTATTTCTTAAATCAACTAATTTATTATGCAACTTACTATAGATTATTCTTATTGAAAATTATGCACTATGCTCAAAGCTAGATATGTAGGGGAGAGTAGGGTAAGGGGGAAAGATCAACCAAAGGACTTGTATGCATGCATATAAACCTAACCAATGGACACAGACAACAGAGGGGTGAGGGCATGAGTGAAGGATGGGGCGGGGGGGGGCAATGAGGGGATAAGGACACATATGTAATACCTTAATCAATAAAGAAAAAAACAATTCCTAACTGAAATATATGTATTTAGAGATCTAATAATTCAAATTCTAATTGCTGTTGGGACTTTTTTCAAATAGGTGTTATATTCACAAAGTACATAATCCCATTCATTTATACCTTCTGTTAGAATTCTTGTGATCAATTTTCCTTATTTATCATTGTTTTTTCCTTTTCTCTCCCAATATCAGCCCCTCCCACCTCACCCTGCCCAGTCAAAACACCATTCTTCCCATCTTTGCCATGTCTTCAAATCCATGTTCTGACACTTTCCTGCTTTGTGATATTGAGAAAATTGTTTAATTTATCTAAGCCTTACTCTCCTTTCTGTAAAAAGGGAGAACTATTTAACTAGGATAGCTGTGGTATAAAATAAATGAAATGATGTATGAAAAACACAGATCATGTTTCTTAGCATATACCAGATACTTAGCAATTTTTTTTCTCTGTTTCTTCCTGGGTTGGGAAGAGAGAGGGGTGCTATGAAAAAACACAGTAAGATAGGAAAGATTCTAGGACCCACTGCAAGAAAATGGTAGATGAATTGAGGTAGGGAGCAGTCTTTATTTTTTCATTCAACTCTTGTTTATGGGATACTTGCTGTTTGCTAGGTATATAATTCAGAACAAGATAAAGTCTCTTGATTCAGGGATTCAGGGAACTTACCACTTAGGAAGTTACAGACAAGAAAATTGCAATGTTAGAGAGAGGGTGGAATGGTAACTACATATATTGGAAGAATGAGACAAGACAGTATTTTCTTTATTCATGGCTTAAAAACAAACACACAAAACAAAACAACAACTTTTAGAAGAGCTAGGTTGCCACCTGCCACTCCTGGATCCATATGAAGAAAAAGTTGATTGTAGGCTTGAGACTGGCTTCTAGACCATGGGTGCATTTCCATCACTAACACAGAGGCTCAACCAAGGAGAATTGCAAAATATCTCTAATCTTTTAGCACATCCTCTGACTCATAACCCTGGCATTTCCAATCCTAACATGTGTCTCCTTTGTAGTGCTGCTAATGATGGATAAATGAGAAAAAGAAGACATGGATCTAAGTGATAGCTTTGAGGAAATAGGAATTATTGCAAATTGAGGGGGTAGGGAGTGTCCATCTCTATGAACTATTACCCCAAACATAAACACTGTGTGCAAGTAAATGCAAAGGAAGCTCCTGACTGGGGCTCCTCACCCCACCCCCAATACAAAGAACTTGGCTTTCTCAAGCAAGCATCACTGACTCAACATAGTCTTCTCTTTTTGTGCTCTAGAAAGTAATGCAATTGTACAGTATGGTACACAGTGTTATTTCTATAAGGGAAAATAACTTAGAAGATATTACTGGTAGCTTATAACAGAGTCACACTCTTTAGAATTCAATATAGCACACAGGTAACAAAAGTAAGGGCTTCTTTGATTTATTGCCAGGAATAAAAGATAAAATTTACCAAACCAAATAAAAAAGAGAAGGTAAGTAGAAGGAATTTTGTTAGAAGACTGAAAGCAATACATTCATTAAAAAAAAAAAAACCATGAATAAAGGAAGGGCAAAAATAAAGGCAAGATATTAAATATGTGCTTAGCACTTTATATTGCTTCTTCTATTTACTTAAAACAATATTTTATAGAGAAACAACCTGAGACTCAGAAAATTTAAGTTCCCTGATCAAAATGACCTAGCTAGTAAAGATTTGGGTTTGAGCCAAAATCTGGCACAATTCAAAGATCATGCTTATTCTTTTTATAAGTCTCAGATTTTGAACAATATCTACTTGTTTGTTAGGGAATGGATAACAATTCTTCCACTCATTACCCTGAAGCAAATTCATATATGCTGCAACTTGAGTATCTGTGGCTTCAATGTTTAGGCTAAAGTCTTCACCACAGGGTGAGAAGCTTGATGGTTAAGGAAGGAAAGAAATTTGATAAAGTCCAGCTTGATGCTCTAATTAAAATGAAAGCTGATCTTCCTAGACACAAAACCTTCCTTTGTTGCCAGATTTCAATGTCAGAAGACATTTTCATGCTGTTCTCTTAGGTCAAAACGTCTGGAATACAATATTCTTTCCTCAAACACAAGGCGTCCTTTTGCTTGTGCTGTTTCTGATGCCTGAAACATTTTTTTTTTCTGAATACTCCTCTCTGCCAACACATGGATCCCAGCAGTTATTTTGCATCACCATTCTTTCATCACATCCAATGAAAGACATGGCCAAATCTTTTCTTTCCATCATAGGAAATTTGAAGTACTAGAGAGCTCATTTAAAAAAATCACTTTTAACACAGTTACAGTTTTGCATTTATTCATGTAGATTTTTACTTGGGCCCACTTCTCATAAAACTCCACAAGAACAGGGGCTATATTTTTATGTTATTTTGATCTTTACCAGGATGTAGCTTTGTTATCTATCGGTGGAAGTGAAGTTCTTGCAATGTTGAAAAGAAAAGAATTTCCCCAAGTCTCCTAGAATATGGCGAGTAATATTTATTGGGGTGGAAATAAACCCGTAGGTTTCCAATGTCTCATTTTCCTCTGTCCTACCAACTAAAGAGTCCAAACACGTCTTTGGTAGGGTCAGAATAAAGTCCACTGCCCATACATTCTGCTCCATATTAAAATCAAGTCCAGTCCAGCATCCTGCAAATGGAGTCTACATGGCCATGGCCCACCAGGCTGCTGAGCCATAAGGAGAGTGAACACACAAACATGTGGGCAAGTATAGTATGGGTCAGGGAGCAAGACAGTGCAAGGGAGGGGGAACTCTTTGTTTGGGGATTTTAACCAAGAGTTTTTGTGGTTGGTTTTGGTTTTTTTTGAAACTAACCAGTTAACCCCTAAGATCTACCCCCTAGCCAATCCATTGCTCCCCAGGCTAGACTGACAGGCAAGCACCTCCCCTGTACTACCCTGACTGACTTCTGCTGTGCAGGTGCCTACCTTCTCCTTCTCCAGGCACAGATCTAGTGATGGGGTGGCAGGGTGTTAATCCCCTTGCAGGAACAATGCTGTGTAAAGTGCAGCTTCCTGGTGAAGCTTCCTAGGTGACCATGCTGACAATGTCTGACTTCCCTTTGCTTTCTTTCCTTTATTAATATTCACTAGCTCATTACCATGGTAACAGCTTTACTAAAAGCTTAAGTGAAATAGCAGTAGTTTCAAAAATTGTTCTTTCTTTCCTAGGGACACACTGCCATGGGAAAGCTATGTTCCATTTCTTTTAGTAACTTTGGGTAACCTTGTGCATGTGGAAAAGACCATGAATTTTGGCACACTCCCAGATTTGAATCCTAGCTCTGCATTTGTGCAATGTATTTAGTTCTTGAAGACTGCAATTTCTCCTTAATTAAAATAAATATAAACTCATGTCTCATAGGATGGTTCCAACTCTTAATGAGACATTGTTCATAGGCAATTAGCAAGTGGGAGTTCCCTATCGCTACACCTAAGCTTTCCTTTCACAAATAATGCTGTTGGATGTGCAAGCACTTGAGTTGATGGTGCACTTACTGCCACCAGAGCATGAACCAGCCTCCAGATGTTCAATTTAACTTATGTTAATCCCGACTAACGCAGGGTAAAACTTCTTTATGAAGTCATTACTTAGGTAAACTTGATTGCTAGTTTCATCACTGTCTGTGTGGTTGTTTTGTTTTGTTTTGTTGTTAGGACCACGTGATTTAGAATTGTTAAACTGTATTTTTATTTCATCTAAATTGCTTAAAATATGTGTATTTTCCTTTTTTGTTCAATTAACCAGGAGCTCTTGTTGGGAGATACAAGGTGAGGTTGGTACAGATTTTTTATCATTCATCTTGAGTTTGGTCTGGGCAAACATTAAATTAACATAGTAACAAGATAGTATTGCTAAGACAGTATTATTAAGTAATTATAAAAGTCCTTTGTATGTCATGGGTCCTATGTATCAGACACTGTGTAAACACCAATGGTGGATACATCCCAGGAAAAAAATGCCAAAACAGGGAAATATAAAAGGGAATTTTGCATACTGGACTAGCTGCCTAGAGCAAGGTGCTGGAGGACTGTAGGGATATGGAAGACATGAGGAAGTTGAGACTGAGTAGAATTGGAGAGATGGACTAGATCACAGGGACTTTGCCAGTCATTCTATAAAATGTCTGTTTTGTCCTCAAAGCAACATGGCAATGTCAAAAGATTTCTAGAGAGAAAATGACAGGATCTCACGCCTATTTAAGTAAAGCTAAGTTTGTCTTTCAAATATTGTCTTTCTCTCAAAATTGTGTCTTTAATTAAGGCAGGGGCCACATTTTTTTTCTTTTGTACATTTGCCTAATCATTTATGAATTGATGGGTAGGCAATAGTCCTTGACACATTATACATATATTGTATAGTCTGCAAACTAACTTTAATTCCCAGTATGACTTCCAAGCTATTAGAAACAAAGGAACAAAGTATTAATTGCTTCAAGTGTTTATAAGTACATTTCTACAGGCTTGGGGGGGCTTTTATATAGGTTGCACCACTTGTTTCATGAAAATCCTCTAGATGGGATGAGAAAGGAGGAAGCCAAACATTAAGTATATGTTTTCAGATCTTGGTAGAGTTCATAGCCAGGAACAACCTTGTTGCAGGGACCCTTAAACTGGGGCTATATGGAAACCAGAGGCCTGTAGGGAATCTACAAGTCTTGTTCGGTACAGTCATATTTTTTATAGTTTCACATTTACATGGTCTTGTCAATAATATGAATGCCAATGTACTGGCACCCTGAACAAAAGAGATTACCCAAACATCCACACAATTGAAGGATTTTAATCAGAATAACATAGCCATAGAATAAAAACAAATAAACAAAACAGGAGTCTGATAACAGATTTCTTTTTTTACTAGTTCTGTTATGCAGTCATTCAATAATTTTACTGTTTTAAAAGAACTGAATAAATAAAAGGGGGATTTGAAGACAAGATGCTCCTGTTTTGAGGTATACATCTTAAAGTAGAAAACGACACTGTGAAAACTTGTCATCTTTTCACCCCTCCTCTCTTCTGTCCCCCTCCTCCTCCTCCTCCTCCTCCTCGTCCTCCTCTTCCCTCTTCCTCTTCTTCTTCTTCCTCTTCTTCTTCTTCTTCTCCTTCTTCTCCTTCTTCTTCTTCTTCTTCTTCTTCTTCTTCTTCTTCTTCTTCTTCTTCTTCTTCTTCTTCTTCTCTCTTTCTCTTTTCCTCCCTCCCTCCCTCTCTCTGTCTCCTCCTTCCTCTCTTTTGCTTACACTGTCTCTCTCCCTTCAATACATCATACACCCATAAATGGACATGAAGCCTGTTCATATTTCCTCTAATAAGTAATTGATAAACATTATTATGTGAAAGCCATTGTGACCAACATTAGGAATGGAAAAGATAAATTATACTGTGAGTTAGGAGAGAAATTTGCTATATATTTTCTTTGTGCCCAAAGGAAATGGCAGTACTTAAGTTTGATAAAATGTAAACTGTAAATACTAAAAAAATGTTAGTAAGATAAAATTCATAAATTGAGTGTTGACTCTATGCCATGGTTTTGAAAATGTGTACCCTGGACTGGCAGCATGAGCATCAGCATCAGCTCGGAACATGTGAGGAGTACATACTCAGACTGCTCTCCAGATTCACTGAGTCAGACATTCTCAGGGAGGGCCCTGGATGCTGTTTTCTGATAAACCCTCAGGTGATGTTGTTGGACACTACAGTTTGGGAACCACTCCTCTACGTTAAATAGTTTATGAGTCATTTCATTTAATCCTCATAAACCTTATAAGTCAAATACTTTTCTACCTTTGCAGTAGTTTTCTATTTCTGCCTAACCAATTATCCTAAAATTAGTGACTTAAAAGAACAATCATTTTGTCATCACCTCTCATGATTCTGGGGTTAAGTAAACTGCACTGTGTTGTCACTCAGGGTCTCTCAGATGATTGAAGTCAGATGATGAGGCTGGAGTGATCCAAGGGCTTATTCACACATACGTCTGTGGTCAGTTCTGGGAAGAGTTAAGTAGTGCAAGAGGGAACAGCTGTAATTATTGAGGCATTTATTTCTATTTCTATATACTCTCTTCATTATGTCAGCTTTAAACTAGCTAGGCTTCTTCTACCCCAAGTAAGAAGGAAAAGAGGGAGAGAGGGAGGGAGAGAGAGAGAAAGTCTAGAAGCTATATCAATTGTTAGGACCTAGTCTTTTTTTTAAATTTTTTATTACAAAGGGTATTACATATGTGTCCATTTTTCCCCCCGCCCTAGACTGTCCCCTAGCCTCCCCTATCCCCCAGTGTCTTATGTCCATTGGTTATGCTTATATACATGCATACAAGTCCTTTGGTTGATCTCTTACCCCCCAAC
>NW_006294074.1:233877-236360 GCF_000327345.1 Myotis davidii
TGTTCCTTTTTCTCCACATCCTCTCCAGCACTTGTCGTTTGTTGATTTGTTGATGATAGCCAGTCTGACAGGTGTGAGATGGTACCTCATTGTTGTTTTGATTTGCATCTCTCGGATGATTAGTGACTTCGAGCATGTTTTCATATGTCTCTTGGCTTTCTGAATGGTTACGACCTAGTCTTGAAAGTCACATGGCATCACTTTCCATTCCCACTGTGCGGGCAGCCACAAAGGCCCACCCCAGCTGAAAGGGAGGTCATGCACTCCAGCTCTTGCTGAGGGATGTGGCAACTTTCAAGATTTCTCAGACTAAAGATATTTTTGGTCTTAACTTTCTAAAATATAATCTCGCCGAACCGGTTGGGCTCAGTGGATAGAGCATTGGCCTGCGGACTCAGGGGTCCCAGGTTCGATTCCTGTCAAGGGCATGTACTTTGGTGGTGGGCACATCCCCACTGGGGGGCATGCAGGAGGCAGCTGATCGATCTCTTTCATCGATGTTTCTGGCTCTCTATCCCTCTCCCTTCTTTTCTGTAAAAAATCAATAAAATATATATTTAAAAAAATAAAATATAATCTGCTACAATCTCAGTTTTTATCTGAGAAAGTGGAGCTGGAGGGAGGTTAATGAACTTGTCTAGGATTTCACAGTTAATACTAGAATTGAGATTCAAGCTTAGAGTTTGTAATCTTTATCAACATGCAGTATTGGCTTCCATACTGTTTCATCTCAGCTAAGTGTCCATAGAAGGTACTACACACATTAGTTGGTTTTTTTATTTGTTTTGTTTTGTTTTTGTATCCTAAACCCAATGAGATATATACCATTATTATTTTACAGATGGGACATCTGAGGCTTACAGAAATTAAGTGACCCCCAAATTTGTATGCCTAAAAATCTGTGACTCCAGTATTTGAATGTAAGTTGGTATTACTATTATTAGAGAATTTTGTGGGTTTCCCTTCTCCTTTCCTAGTGGAACTGAGGTTCTTGGGACACCACTGGAATAAGAATTTCTGGAGGCCCCAAGGGAGGGTGAGATGTGGTAGAAAGCTTTATTTGCATGGAATTGCATCCCCCACTTCTAAAGTCCCGTTTCCCTTAAACCAATCCCAGACGCGGTGCAGCTGGGGATTCAGCAGAGCTAGAAGCAAAGCCAGTGCCCTACATTTCTGTTGCATGGTGGAGTTGGGTCTGGCACAGCATCAGGCTAGTTCCAGTCCATCGGTCCATTGTGTGGAGTCCACTTGGCTGTGGGCCATGTGGGCAGATGCAGGGGAGCCAGGAGAGGATGCCCCCTGAACCAGAGTCACAAAGTCCTGCAGAAACCAAGAGAGAGAACTCCTTTGTTTTAGGAGCTGATGTATCTCAAATCTTCCCTCGCTTGCAGTGGCCATGCCTACACTGGCCAAAGACCTGTTCCCAGGTGTAAATGACAGACAAGTACCTTCCTTCCTTCACCCAGACCTTACTGGACATGTGTTTATATTAAAGCTTTCTGGAAAAGCTTCCCAAATGGCATGCTTATAAAAATTGGCCCTCCCTTTGCTTCTTTCCAATTACTAAAATAACTAGGTTTATTATAATGGCATCATTACCACAAAGAATGAATTCAAGCATAGAATTATATTACTGCTATCTTTTATTAATTACTAGGGGCCCAGTGCACTAATTAGTGCACCTTGAAAGGAACTGTGGGCCGCGAGGCTGCAGTAGGCAAAGGGGTGGGTCTTGGCCCCTCCTCTGCACCCCTGCCTGGCCGCTCCCACCGCGGACCCTGGTCCCCTGCCTGCAGGCAGCACAGCTCCCGCTGCCACCTTCCCACGGTGCCAGCCCTGCTCTCACCCACTGATGGTGCAGAGTGATTCAGGCCGGTGCCAGCAGCAGGTGCAAGTGGGGCTGGCATCGACACCCCGATGGCAGTGACTGGCCCCCACCTTGATCTGCCACCCCTGCTCACCTGCTCCACCATCCTGCCACGGCTGATGACCGCCATGTTCCGTGTGTGCCCCCTGGTGGTATGCGCACATCACAGCGAACAGTTGTTCAGTTGCTCAGTTGTTTTGCCGTTTGGTCTATTTGCATATTAGTCTTTTATTATATAGGATAGTTGTCTGAGTACAGGTCTTATACTTTGGTTAAATTTATTTCTTTGTCTTTTATTTTTTTGATGCACCTTAAGTAAAATTATTTTTTTCGCCCCTTGGGAGCAGGGGGCAGTGGAGAAGCCCTTAGGGGTGATCATGGCTGGCAGCCGCCCTTGTACCTGCTGATGGGACTGACTGATCAGGACCGGCAGGTACATGTGGGGCTGGGGTTGGCAGTGGGTGCTAGTGGTGGCTCTGGCGCCGGCAGTGGGTGCAAGAGGGGCCAGCACCAACAGCAGGTGAGAGTGCCGGGCAGGACTGCGGCACACGGGAGCGAAGAATTTTCAGTAACCACCAGAGGTACACCCCGATGGCAGTGACTGGCCCCCACCATG
>NW_006294074.1:240666-242072 GCF_000327345.1 Myotis davidii
TTCACCTGCTGATGGGACTGACTGATCAGGACCGGCAGGTACATGTGGGGCTGGGGTTGGCAGTGGGTGCTAGTGGTGGCTCTGGCGCCGGCAGTGGGTGCAAGAGGGGCCAGCACCAACAGCAGGTGAGAGTGCCGGGCAGGACTGCGGCACACGGGAGCGAAGAATTTTCAGTAACCACCAGAGGCTCGTCCTGATGACAGTGACTGGCCCTCTCCTTGTTCTGGCATCCTCACTCACCTGCTCCACCATCCTGCCTCGGCCAATGCCATGTTCCGCATATACCCCCTGGTGGTTAGCGCCTGGTCAGCGCATGTCATAGTGACCGGTTGTTCTGTTGTTCCAGTTGTTCCAACATTCGGTCTATTTGCATATTAGCTTTTTATTATATAGGATTATCATTCATATGCATACATATGCATTTTAACCAGCTATAATATTTTAGTTTTTTCTCTCTGTATTTTTTACCTTTCCCAAGTTCTAAAATAATCACGTATTATTCCTATAATGTAAAATAAATAAGCTCTCCTTTAAAAAGTGCACCTTTGCTCTGAGTTAGAGATAGTACCACCTGCTCTAGAAATTACACTGAAAAATTAATGTGATGGCTTAGTATATAAAGAAGTGCAGAAAAATGGCAAAAAAAAAACAGTGGGGATAACAGATAACTGGGCATGTTTTTGTTGAAAGAATAAAAGATTAATAGAGGATAAAATTCATTTTTAAAAATATGTGAAAGTTAGTCAGGGGGTGGATCTTAATTGTATTCTCTGAAGCAATCAAGGCAGGATAGATACAACTAATAGACATTTCAGGTAGCAGGTGTCTGTTAAGTGCAAAACCCTTTATCATGGGGACCACCTGGCCATGGGGTGGACTCCTAGGGGAGAAATGCATTTACTGTGCCTGAAATTTTTGAAGAGGCGGTCAGCCAGAGAGTTGGTGAAATTATCAAAAGGTGCTTTTCCCATTAAGCAAATTGTCAAGTGTGATGGCATGTAAGATTGCTTATTGTCCTAATATTCCAAGATCTTTTGGGAATTTATCAGGGGTAAAAACAGATGCCTTCCCACTGGAAGTACAAGAACATCCACCTGGTGCCTTCTCAGGTTTAAGTGAGCATCAGACCCTGAAGAGTACACTAGGCCACACTAGGAGTCTATTAAGAAGGCACGAGGAATGATGACTTCAGATCCAAGAAGGCAAGGTTGGTGGGTACAGGGCTGCTCTGGCTTCGAAGCTTTACTGTATATTCCAGAAGGTCCAATAGCTTTCCTAACACTCCATAGGAATAGCCAACACTCAGAGCATCCTGAAGCATAGCATACTCATCATGTATTTATAGTTTATTTATAGTTCTTCCCAGTGCAGATGTACAAAATGCTCAGCGATATATATATATATAT
>NW_006294074.1:242191-256446 GCF_000327345.1 Myotis davidii
TGACTTTCTGAGTCTTATCAGGTTTTGCAAGGGAGCAGAGCTAAAGAATTAACTCAAGGTCAGGTTCACATACAGAGGCTTTCTGTTGACACTCCGCCTACTGTAGCATTCAGAAATATAACATAATAGTAACTAATGTTTTAAAGGACTTGCAAGATTTCACTTAATTTTCAAATAATAACTTATGTTCCAGCTACTGTTTTTATTCCCATGTTATAGATAACAAAATTAAGTCTTGGAGAATAAGGAACTTTGCAAAGTCACACTAATATGTGTCAGAGTTAGAATTTGAATCTGGTTTTGTATATACCCAGAATCTGAAATCATAATCCTTTCTTTATTCACTGACTATACATTGACCTCTAGCTCTGTACTGAGAACTTTGCTAGGAGCTAGGGATAAAGAATTGAACAAGAGACATAAGAAACCTATATATCAACGCATGTAGCAAAATCTATGCCGTGTATTTCCAGATTGAAAATGTCAGAGTACTAAATTATATTGAAGTAAGTGTCACTGATGCCAGGGATGGGAGCAATAAACTCAGAAGCTAATTAACTTCCCAAATAAAATGACTTGGAGTGAATGGGAGCAGCCCATAGACTCTGCTTCTTCCCTGAATTGATCAAATAAAAGGGACAAATGAAGGCCCAAGTTACCACTGCTTTTGCCTAATATACTGTCGCTCAGGTAATATGGAGAACTATTTTTTGAAATTGACAATTAGAGAGAATCATTGGTAAGTTTAATTACTGAAAGAGATAGTATGAGAGAGAGAATTCCAAAAAATACAATTAGGAATAAGAAAAGAGGCATAACTAAAAATACAGAAGTTTAAATAGTTTTTGAAAACAATGTATATAAAAATAGATGTGAGGGGAATTATATAATTATTTTTAATACTGAGGAAATAGACACAGCCTTAATATCCAATTAGTGAGGAGTATATAGCTTTTGATAGTCATATTATAAAATATTACACAAAAGTTAAAAAAAATAGATATATATCTTTGCCTTGCTATGGATTAACTTTTCTTTCATATAAGACTTCATTATTTAGCTATTTCTGTTTTAGTTAACATAATAATGTGTGTACGTGTTTTCTATGTACCCCAGCCCTTTTTCTTTTGATTGCATTTCATCCTCATTCATTTGTGCAAGTCCAATCCTTTTTCTCTTCCCTTTTTGGGTTTTTGTTGTCACAGTTATCCCTACTTGTGCTGTGTTTATTTTCAAATTAAGGTAGCTATTGCTTTCTCTTTTTGAAACGTAAAATTTATTTTTTTTAAAAAAATCTTTATTCTTGAAAGTCTTATACATGCACCCTTTTCCCCCTATTGACCCCTTCTATTCCCCCTCCTCCCCCACGCCCAGGCCTTCACCACCCTATTGTCAGTGTCCATGGGTTATGCATATATGCATACAAGGTCTTTGGTAGATCTCTTCCCACCCACATTGTTTTCAAGATTGTTTTCTTTTTAAAATGTTTTCACCCCACTGTAACCTTTATGTTATGCTTAAATGTGTAATGCCCTATTCTGAACAAGAGTTGCCATTTGATGCTTCTGTTTGTCTATCTGCCATCTTACAGTCTGTACCCTTTTGCTCTGATGCAGGTGGGAGCGTGTATTTAAACATTTCCTGTAGTGCGGGACTCGTGGTGATAAATTTCTTCAGCCTCTATGTGTCTGAAAAAGCCTATATTTCCCTTTCATATCTAAAGGAAAACGTTACTGGATATATTATTCTTGGATAGTGGTTTATCTCTTTTGATATTTTGAATATTATCTCCAGCTTGCCGGGATTCTGTTTAAAAAATCCAATGATAATCTAATGGGGTTTCCTTTATAGGTTCTCATCATTCTTTCCCTGGATGCCTTGAGAATTCTTTCTTTGTCATTGCCTCTTGAGAACTTTCTTATAATGTCCCTTGGAGAAGGTCATTTGAGTTATTAAGGTGATATAGTATTTTCTTGGATATCAAGGTCCAGCTCTTTCCACAGGGCTGGTAAGTTCTCCTCAATTATTTGTTTAAACAGCTTCTCACTTTCCTTCTATCTTTCTTTTCATTGATATCCATTATTCTTATATTGTTCGTTCTAATAACGTCAGAGAATTCTTTCTTTTTTTTTTTAACTCTCAATTTTTTCTCCTCTTTCACCTGAGTCATTTCTAGTTTTCTATCTCCAGTGTCACTAATTATTACCTCTATCTGGTCTGCTCTATTTATAAACTCTCTAATTTATTCTTCATCTCATTTATTGAATTATTTAGCTCCAGAATTCCATGTGGTTCTTTTTAAGATATAATTTCACTCTCTTTAGGAAAGTACTCCATTTGTTCATTGGTTTTATTTCTGAGCTCATTAAACAGGCTTTCTGGTATTTCATTGAGTCTTTTTCAGAACTAAAATCTTGAATTCTTTGTCTTGAATTCTTAGTCTTCCATTTCTTTAAGTTTATTTCCTAGAGATTTTTAATTTTCTCTCTGAACTATCTTCCTCGTTAACTTGGCTATTCATGGTACTCGATGGATTATGTCTCTGCTTAGGCATTTGAGAGAATAAAATTGTGATATTTTAAGTACTGTCTCTTTTAACCATTTACCAGGGTTCATAAGTAGAAGTCTTTTTGTTTTAAACAGGGGGTACTACAGTGCATGTTACTTCTGGGATTTCTGGGGGGCAGTGTCACCTGGGCTGAGGGAAAATGCCCTAGATCCCAAGGAAGTGGGTATCCATTTACCACCCGCTTGCCTTTGTCTCAGGGCACACACCTGTACTGGTATGTGAACTTTCTCCATCCTCCTCTTGGGCTTTTCTTCTCCTCCCTGGCCACACTGATTTTCTGGCAGCTTCTGTCCAGAGAGCCCTTGGCCCTCTTCCCGTGTCTAACAGTCTCCCCACTGCTGTGGGCACACGCCTGTACTGGTATGTGGCGATCTCAGGGCACACACTTGTACTGGTATGTGGTAGTCTCAGGGCACACACCTGAACTGGTATGTGGCAGTCTCAGGGCACACACCTGTACTGGTATGTGGCAGTCTATGGATCTCCTGATCCATGTGCTCCCAGCATCACTTTCTTACAACCAGAAGCGGCCAGTTATGATCTGGCCCTGAACTTTCTCCATCCTCCTCTTGGGTCAGTCTTCTCCTTCCTGGCCACACTGATTTTCCTGCAGCTTCTGTCCCGAGAGCCCTTGCCTTCTTCCCGTGTCTAACAGTCTCCCCACTGCTGTTCGGAGTTGGCTTCTTCTCAGCATATAGCTCTCAGCATAGGTGGCACACCCTCCGAAAGACTGCGTTGGCCTTTCTACGTAAAGAGATTGTCCCTAGTTTTGGTTCATCTCCCTGCTTCATTTCTTCCTAGCTCTTATCACAGTTTGCGATATGTTTGTTGACTGATTTATTTTTATCCTGAGCACTAGGTGGTGAGGCCAGCCTGGGAGGAGCTGTGCCTCCGTGTCCTTTGGGATACCCAACCCCCACCAAAGAGTCTGATGGACAGTTAGCATTCCTATCCTATTTGTTTGAAATGTAATATTTGAAGAAAAATAGCAAAATAAAGCAATAACCACAAACTGCAAATAGCTAAAATCAGGAACCCCCAATTCAAAGCCTTCAATATCATGTGTTAGTTTCAGAAGACTTCAAAATGTACATATTCATATACGTGCTACTCATATTAAGCTACTTGTGACTCCAATCTCCATCACTTGTACATGTTCATATATGTGCTACTCATATTAAGCTACTTGTGACTCCAATCTCCATCACCTGAGATCATCTATGTGTGTTTTGGCAGTGTCAGTATTCCCTGCAAGTCAGTTTGCCAGGATCTTTCCTTGCTTTTAAAATGAATGGCCTTGTCATCCCCAGGAGGGGCCTGAGGCTGTGTGTGGAGGTATACAGAGGTTTCCACTGGCAGCCACTTGCTAATCTGAATATACTTAGCTACCTTGTCAAGTCCTAGAAGGGTTTGATTTCCTGTAGGAAATGTTTGCCTTTGAAAACCCCAGTGGGGAAATAGCTTTTTCACCTTAGCTCAAGAGAATGAGTTTAACATTGTCTGAAGATGAGATTGGTCCCCCGAAGGAGGTGCCTGGCATCTAATGAGCCTAGAAACAAATCAGAAAGACAGCAGGGGGTGTATTCCAGCCCAGTCTTTACCTTGGTTCCATAACAGTCTGTTTTAGATGTTTGCGTGTGTGAACTACCCATTTACACTGTTTTGTCTGTGTGCTCTATTAGATAATTTATAACCCTCATATGGTAGCCACATTATACATTGTGAAAAGTGCATGATTTTGCTTCTTGGGTGCGTTCTATTTAAATACTCATTAATACACAAACTATGAGATACGTACTTATATTTGTTTCATATCTAGTATGAACACTGCTCCTGGCACTTTAAGCCAATGCAATTTATCAACTTATACCTATGCGTTACCTCCTCCCCCCTGCCCCCCCGCCACACACACACTACAGGCATACATATATCCACGGAAACAATGGCTGTCCAAAGGTTACCAGTATTCTCAACAAAGTACTTTTGTGACCTCAGATTGAACTTGTTTCCTGGCTAGTACCTCCTCTTTCTCCCATTAAGATTTCCTCCCAACTCAAGCTGCAGTTAAGCATTCAACACTGGATTTCTTGACATGTTTTATCCTGCTGTTTGATCCTCAGTTCTTCTTAATAGCTTATCACTTGTCTCATTCCCCTGTTTTGCTGCAGTTCTTTCTGCCTATCATGCATGCCTCCATTGTACATTTCCCCCTGTTAAAAGACAGGTACCAATGGTAGACCTCTGGCTAGTGATTTAACTCTATCAGCTCAAAGAAGTGAGTGAGTTGAAACCGTAAATTGTTTTAAGCACTAATCATGTAGGTTAAGAAAGAATATAGGTAATCCAAATAAAAACTGGGCAGGAAAACTTTTAACAGAACACGCTAACCCTCGAGAGTCCCAGTGATTTGACAGTGAGAGAAAGGAAAGTACAAAAGAGCCACTGAGAGAGAAGCCCGTATACAGTTCAGATGAGCCGTGTTACTTTACAATTAAGTAAAGGATTAAATCTCTTCTATTATAAATGAAACAAAAAAATGTGGGTGGTTTGAGTCTGATTTCTGGTCTCTTGAAAATAGAAGAATGGATTTGTGGACAAAAACGATTAATGGAACCAAAGTTTATTAGGGCACCTCAGTCTTGGAGAAGGTGCCGCTGGGGTTCCACGAGCAGGCCACTGTCCAGAGCTTCGTTTCCATGTTACAGCGGGGAGTAGTTGAGTATCCAAGCTAATTCAAGTCTAATAACCCATGTGTGGAGGCCCCTGGGCACAGGGGATGTGCTCCCAGCAACAGGAATGTCAGGTATCCATTGTGCATCTGGGAGTGGGGGAAGGGAGCAGCACACACGTTTTTGTATATATGTTTGCCTCACTGCCTTGTGATTGGTTATCTGCACACTGTCTTTCTTAGTAATATCCATACATTATAAAGTTCATGCCTCTGAAACGTGGGGTTCCAGGTGCAGACTTCCTCTTGTGGGTCCTTGTCTGATGAAGTTGAAGAATAAATTCAAGGACTAGCAGTTTTCTTTAATAAAAATGTAGAAGTTTATTGGAAGCACATACAAACCCCATCTGGGCAGGGGTGTCCCCAAAGGGGACAACCTGAGGAGGGGCCCCCAAAAGGAAAACTCTCTCTCTCTCTCTCTCTCTCTCTCTCTCTCTCTCTCTCTCTCTCTCTCACTCTCTCTCTCTCCTCCCCCCTTATCCTGTGGCATTTTTCTGTTCTCTGTGAATGTATGCCTTCTGATGGCTCCAAGCCCTCACCTATGCATTCCTCCCCCATAGACCCTCTTTATTCCCTAAACCTGTTTTGTCTCTAAAATTTCTTTCACCTCTAGAGTTCAACCTTCCTTCCCACCCCAGTTAAGTTGTCTTAGTAACTCCGCCTAGCTAGATTCCTGGTTTCACTTCCTCCTCCCATGGTCCAGACCCTATCTACCTTTTTTCTGTCTCATAAAGACACAAAAAACATGTTTGTTTGTTTTTTGCACCCCCAAGCCCCCTAATAAGGGCATAGAATAGTGTTGCACATGCTATCAAAAAATCCCCTAAATATCTTACAGTATGTCATTTCTCATAATTAATGAGTGACTGTCAAGTGCCCTCATCCTAGCCACCATTATCATTTCCTGGGTTGTTGCAGCAGCCTCCTGACTAATGTCTCTGCTTCTGCCCTTGTCTCCCTTGTCGCTCCTCTACAAAACAAACAAAAATGAAACCTCCAAAGCCTCCTACTCAAGGTAAAAGCCAACGTTCTTATTGTAACCTATACGTTTCTACATGATTTGCCTCCAATTCAATTTCTGATCTCAACTCTTGCCATTATCCTCTCTCAATTTTTCTGCTCAATCTGCACTAGTTTTCTCATTGTTTCTTTTAAAAAAAAATATTTTTATTGATTTCAGAGATGAAGGGTGCAGAAGAGAGAGATAGAAACATCAATGATGAGAGAAAACCATTGATCAGCTGCCTCCTGCACATTCCACACCAGGGATTGAGGCCACAACCCAGGCATCTGCCCTGACCCAGAATCAAACAGTGACCTCCTGGTTCATAGGTCAGTGCTCAAACACTGAGCCATGATGGCTGGGCTGTCATTGTTTCTTAAAACTTCCAGGCAAATAAATGTCTTAGGTCCATTGCGCTAGTTATTGTTACTATTCTTAGAAATCCCTTTCTCCAGCTATGTACATAATTAGCTCCCTCATTCTCTCCTTGTCTTTACTCAAAAGTGAACTTGTTAGTACTTTGCTTTTGGAAATTATGGGATATCGTGCACCAGGTCTATTCTCCCACAATTAATAAATAGAAAACTAGACCAAACATGTTTTTCTAAAGCAAAGCTGTTTACATACATGATCAACAGGCAAAAGCAGCAATCCCTGAGAAAAAGAAAAACAAAAAAAAAGATACAGTATTTAGTTCCCCTGGTGTACTGCCGGAGGCATTTTTTATACCAGGGTGCAAGGAGGAGAACCCTAAGCAAAGCACATTGTTCTAGATAACTCAAGGAGATGGAGATCAGAATTTGGAGAGACTAAAGCAATGACAATTGAAAGAGTAGAGTGTCAGAGAAAAGGGAGCTGTCCAATTAAGCATTAGAGCTCTACTAGGGAGCCCCTTAACTCTAGCTGAATGCTATGCATTTAATTATCCATATACAGCATTACTACACTTAGTAATATACATACATTGAATGAAGCTCCATGAGAATGGCAAAGAATAATTATGGAGTTGTAAATTGAACATGGCTGGGAGGCATTCATATTCTAACAAGAAAAAGGAAGTTCTTATTAAATGCTTGAAAGATTCCATAGACACACCGGAGGGTCATACCCTAATAGGAGTGTTAAACTAGTCAGAGATTAAAGGCTACTTTAAACCTTTTATTGCAAGCCTGATCCACAACTAAGTTAACTTTTTTCAAAACAAAGTGTGACATAATTTAAAAGAAGACAATAAAATTAAGCACATGAAAATACCTAACATTTGTTGAAGAAATGTTATACATATAAAGAAATGGAAAAATGAGATACATAATTAGGAGAAGGATCAGTCACTAAGGAAGGTTGAGATAGGACATATACTATGGCTAATACAAAATAATGTTAAAGTAGCCATTATAATTATGCTCAGAATTTAAAGGAAAACACATATACAACAAGAAAATAAATAAAAGGTATAAAATAGAATCAAGTGGAAAGTATAATATATAAAGTAGAAATAAAAGGTGAAGGAATTAAGTAAAAAATAAACTCATAGATAGAAAAAATAAATACATAATAATTTTTTTAAAAAAATGAACACAAAAATGCAAGCTATCAACAGGAGGAAATGTTTACAGTAAATATTATTGAAAAGAGCTACATCCAAAATATATAAAGAGCTCACTAATTACCAAATAATCCAAATAACTCAATGAAAAAATGGGCAGACTCACTACACATACACATATATACACAGGTGGACAAGGCACACCTGAAAAGATGCTCAGCATCATTCATCTTCAGGGAAATTCAAATTCAAACCAACTCAACAAAACACTGGCAACACCATGTGTTGGTGAGGATGAGAAGCAATTGATCTTGTGTGCATGGTTAGTGAGAGATTATATCATTGCAGTCACTTAGATTGATAGTTTGGTAATTTTCTTTATAAAGTTAAACACCTACTATATGCCCCAACAATCCTTCTCCTACATATTTACTGAGAGAAATGAAAACATATGCCCAGTGATAGATGTGGACCCAAATGTTCATACTAGTAACAAAAAAGTACAGAAATTTTATAATAGCAAAAAGTAGAAACAACACAAATGCCTGTCAAAGGTAAATGGATAAACTGAGTCCCTGTATTTCTAAAATGGAAATAAAACAAAATCAATTTAAAAGTATTTAAACAAATAAATAAATAAGTTCAACTGACACACAAACTAGTACACAAATATATACGGATGAATCCCCAAAACAATGTGCTGAACGAAGAAGTCCGTTACAAAACAGTAAATGCTGTAAGGTTCTATTTGTAAAATTTAATAAGGGGGAAATCTAATACATCATGTCAGAAAGCAGATTAGTGGTTTCTCAGAGCATCATGTCAGAGATCACCAGGAAAAGGCCCCAAGGAAAGCTCTCAGGATGATGAAGATGGTCTGTAGACTGATTTTGGCCATGCTTTTAGAAATATATATGTTTGCCAAATTTTACCAAATGGTACACTTAAATGAGGTGCAGTTCATTGTATATTAAAAATCAACTTCAATGTGCAGATTTCTGAGGCAGCCCTGTCCAAACTTTTTACTCTCTGTCACTCTCCAGCTGATGTTCCCCACACTTCCACTAATGTTTATTTTTAACAATGCTAGGCAATTATATTTAAGAAGCTTGCCTTATCTGTTCTGAGACCTTTACATGTTTTTAGAGTATAAATCCTATAATTCTACACAGAAGCACCTTTCTTCTACTGACTATAATAAGACATCTTCTTTGCACACCCACAGGTGAAAACTCCAGAACAGTTGGCTTTTGTTTACAAACTAGAGGTCTGATGCACAAAATTCATACAAGAGTAGGCCTTAGCAGCCAGGAGGGCTGCCTGGATCCATCCCTCACAGCCATGGCGGCTGCCCTGGCTTCCTCCCAAAGGATGTCCGGAAGGACGTCCAGAAGGACATCAGGTATAATTAGCATATTATGCTTTTATTATTATAGATTGTTAAGTTCTAGGATACTCCATCTTCTATGGTTCTTGAGCCTGGGATATTCAATCTTCCTTGTGCTGGAAAAGAAAATCATGTGGAATAAATATAACATTATCTCCACTACACAATTTTTAAGGGTTTGATACAGTTGCTACATCTCCTGAGTATTTGGAGACTCTTGGGATTACTTTTAATGTTTTAATTATTTGGTGCCATAAGATATATACATTTAAATACAGTATGTCCATTTTATGAATTCCCAAGACTGCTTATATCTGCAGCTTCCTCAAATAGTCAACATCCCTTTCATCGTACATCAAAAAATGATGAAGTAGAAAGATATCGTTCTAGTCAGAGACATGTCAGTTAGAATATTAGCTCTCCCACAGGTCTTAGAAAATGTTAACAATAGCCTTATATATTGGCTCTTCAGTTTAATCATTTGAAAGAAAAGAAGACAATAATATCAATTGTGGACTGTCTATATATATATATTACAGGGGGAAGTTGCCTGAAAAAAGCTTGATTGGATCTCCTATCATCTAGTTCCTTTCTAGGTTGAGGCAACAGATAATATAAACTAAGTAAACAATTCCTTATCCCACATAATAAGGGGTGGAGAGTAGGGCTGATGCAGAGATTGTTTATTGAGTGGATTCTCCCTGTCCTGTGCAATATTTCTCAGGAATTTTTTTTTTTTAATTTCATTGTGGCCCCTGACATGGTCCCGAGTTAGCTATTTCCAACATGATAAGCAAGTGACATTGACCAGAGGTAGAAAATAAAAGTCTGTTTTGTGTACCATTTTAGGAAAGTCGGCAGAGCTTTCAAAAGAACCCTACCAGACTTCCTCTCCAATGTATTGGCCAGATTTGCATCACCCTGCCAGGCCTAAAGCCATCACTAGAAAAGGGGAATTAAGTAACTGTGATCATTTTTTATTGATCAAGATTCACCATATGATACTGGGGAGGAGCCCATCATCCCCTTTGAGACAGACTTATTATTTCCAGGAGAAAAAAAAAATCAAGGTCCTGTTAGCAAGGATGAAGCAGGTTATTTGTTAGGAAACAAAGGAGGTATTTACCTCTAGGAAATCCATAATCACCTGAGAATGTAATTGCAGACCCAGAATTCAGATTGTTTGGCACATTGATAGTGTTTCCATCTCTCTAGGAGATAGAGGTCTGTGGGGTGTGTGTGTGTGTGTGTGTGTGTGTGAGAGAGAGAGAGAGAGAGAGAGAGAGAGAGAGAGAGAGAGAGAAGAGAGAGAGGTGAAAAAAAAATTACAATGAGAATTATAAACTTGCCTGTGGACAGAGGTGCTGCTGGTATTGGCATTGTTGTGATCTGACCCTGGGGTTTTATCATCAGAATGCTGTTTGGGAAACCAGGACTTGGGACTTAGAATTGTTAGTTTACCTTAGAGAAATGTCTTGTTTTCTCCCCAAAAGGTGGCTTGAGGATTCCTTTGGGGATCCTTAAGCCTTTAAAGCTAGACTTGTCAAGGAGGCAGTGATGATGTTTATATCATATCCACATCCCTTGAATAGAGAAAGCCCTGGGCACTTTTTTCCTCCTCGATCTCAAGTTCAGCGATTTTCACATGCGCTCTGGGATAGTTATCATCTCCTGGGAGACAGAGTTTCTAAAATCACAGAATAGTCTGCCAAACAGCAAAATAATATCTATTCTTTACATTTTGGTTTTACAATAAAATTACTTTGTTCTTTGATAATTGTTTTGTGATTGTTCATACAGGTTATTAACTAGATAGGTTACAATACAATTTATTTGGTATCTGTTTTTGAAATAAAAACTGGTTTTATTAAGCAATGTCACACTAATAAATTAAAAACAAATAATTTAGTAAAGCAATATAAAAAAAAAGAGAAGAAAACAGTCACTGACCTAGGTCCCAGAAATTATTTCCAAATTATTTATTTGGAATTGAGTAATCCTTCCTCTTGGTTTTCTTTCATGAAAAGTTAACTATAAAAAGTGTGTGAATTTTGCTAGCTAATTCAAATTGGTCAGTTTATTTCACTAACCCATAGTCTTCAGGGACTTTCCACTGTTGTTCCCACATACTCTCAACTGAAAGAATTGTTGTAAGATTAAGTACAGTTGTGCATATGTAGAATCTAGCATATATATTGATATAACCGGCCTGCACATAGTAGATACTCAATAAATGTAAGATGCTACTATTAATTTATCCTGGAAAATAAGAATTATGACACCTAGCTCTTGGTATTATTACAGAAACGCAATTAAATATCATCCCCACAGATGTCAACTACAGGACCCAGCTTTCTGTACAGGAACTCAATAAATGTTAATTTCATTCCTTTCGCTGCCTACTAAACAAAACATTCAGAGAAGTAATAACACTGTCTTCATGCTCCATCATCACCCCAGCAAAATAATTTCCTCTTCTTGGAAGAGAAAAACCAATAAAGTCTGGTTTCAATTTATTTAGGGTATTTTCTCCTTTTGACAGCATAGAATGAATCCCTGCTATGAAATAACCTTTTTGCTGATCTATGTATATTGATAACTCGATGCCCCCTAGTCCTTTCTGGGTACATTTAAAATAATATGTTTCAAGAATGCAGCAGGCATACCAGTCCTCTGAGGAAACTGCCCAATACAGACACGGCAGAGCGACTGTGGGTAGCAGCAGGGGTTGGAGAGTGCAAGCTCTAGGCATTGATAACTGAGTGTTATTGCCCGCTTGAAAGAATTTGCTATTTACTTCCAACTGAGGACAATTAGACTTACATTCTAAAGCCACACATCAGGAAAGCAAAAGAGAAGAGCAGAGGAGGAGTGACTCCAGTAATTTACGTGGCATGATTCTTATCTTTCATGGTTAGTAAGGTTAGGTATAAAGCATCAATAATATGCTGTATAATTGCATTTGGGGGAGCTTGCTGCACCTCTTTCAAGATCTTCCTGAGAGTGTACGTCCCACAATGCTGTATAGGATCACATTTCTACGACTCATTATAAAAAGGCATTTCCTTGGCATACCCAGAGGTCAAAACGCCAAAGCCATTTTCACAAACTGTAACATTCTGGAGTAGATGATGTTTGAAGCACAATTTCCATGCAATTTAAGATTTCTTTACTGGCTGGAAAATTTTTGAGCTTCTGTTGAAGATGGGCATTGGTTCTTTCAAAGAAATAAACCAGAAAATCATTTGTGCCCTCAAGTACCCTTTTATTTCTAAGGAGAATGTTAATTGTTGCCTTAAATGTCACCAAGCTATCTTTCCTGAATGAATGATAGTTTTCACTTGTCCTGTCTTAATGCATATGCATATGAAAACAGCTGGCTTTGGTTTGGCAATTATAATACTTAGGGGTTTAGGAAGGGCATGGGTATGGCAGTTTGAGTTCATATGTTATAAACTCATTAACATTACCCATTTCTGTGCATTTTATAAAAAGTTTCATAAAACTCTACTGAATGTTTCCAACAGAGGTTCAACTAACCATCACTCATGCATGTTATATAGATTTGTGATCAAATTATTGTGCGGGTTTTCAACTCTCACAATAAATATGACTCTACCAATTTTATTTTTGTAATCAAAGTACAGGGTTACATAGCTAGTACAGTGCCTAGATTACAGTAGGTATTTGTGAAGTATTTGTTGAATGAATAGTGGTACCATAGATAATGACCCTCCACTGAAAGGCTAAATGAGATATATGTACCTAGTATGGTGATGGCTCATTTCTACTGAATTTGAATATGTATGTTGTCATTCCATGATTATTTAAAAGTATAAATACAAATCATCTGTCTGTCCAGTTACTCGAGACAACAAGGAAGAAGGGTAGTCTAGTGAATATTATCCATGAACTCCTATTGGGGTCTCAGTTTTATTCATGTATCAACTTAAAATAGCAGAAAGCAATATCTTTTTTAAAAAATTATCTTTAGCTCCAACCAAATCACACTTGATTTTTTCTTAATCTTATAACCTGCACTATTAACCACTTCTCTGTTTGTTATAAAGGCATCATAGGTAAAAAGTATGAAACTTGGAGTCAGACAGAGAAGTGTTGAAACACTTTTCTCAATTACCAAATAGTGACCTTAAAAATTTTAGGGAAAAAAATGCAGATGTTCTCCATAAAGTTCCTAAAACATATGCTGGCTATCGTATGGGTAACCTAGACTCCATTTTTTCTCCTATTATTATTATTATTGTTGTTGTTGCTTTTATTATTTTTATTAATTTTATTCTTAATTTTTTTCATTGATTCCTAAACATTTTCCATTAGGTCACATAATTTTCCTTATATTAGTTCTGTAGGTGACAGTTTTATTTTAATAGTAGGAAAACCTTTTGTTGAAGCCGATACCCTCTTTGCTGATAGAGCTAGGAATAATATTACGTTTCTATTTTTGTCATTGCTGACAAGAAACAGAAAGCAAATTTTAATGTTAGCTTGTAGTTTCAGTGCTGATCACAAAATGATTAAAACTGCTTCTTTTAAAGCAAATTTATAATTCTATTTTTTTTAGTTTTTCTAATTTTTCTCCTTTAATTAAACAAAAATGTTTACAACATAATTACAATTGTCTATGTTTATGTTTTGTGTAAAATTCATTTCCCATAAATATCTTGTAGAAACAGATTGAAATATTATATTATAAACTATTAATGTCACAAATGTCACACAGTTGGCCTGTGTGGGTGGTCTGGGTTTGAGCTGTATGTTCTATGACCTATTTAAAAGATTGAGAGAGATTTACGCCTTTAACTATATCAGCTATAGACATTTGTGACAGAAGGCTACCTTTTGTTCAGAATATGTAATATTAGCTTTAGGATACATTGTAATTTTCCTAAAGCAATTCTGTTAAATTATTGACAAAATAATTGAATGGACAATACCCCATTAAATCTTTATAGCTCTACATTATCAAGCCCACTTCCATGTCATAGTTTTAATTATAGTTGA
>NW_006294074.1:257795-269319 GCF_000327345.1 Myotis davidii
CATGTATAACAGACTGGTAGTGGAACAATAAAAAAAAAACAAGGAGATGACTGGGAAGATTTACTCCCTCTTTTTATTGAATTTATTGGGGTGACACTAGTTAACATAATTATATCGATTTCTGGTGTACCATTCCATAACATCATTTGTACACTGTATGGTGTATTTACCGCCCCAAGTCAAGTCTCCATTCATCACCTTTTATCCCCCCTATACCCTTACTCGTATCCCCCCCCCACTGTCCCCCCACCACAGCAATCACCACACTGTTGTCCAGGTCCATTAATTATTTTTCATCCTTTTTTCTCAATCCTTCCAACCCCCCACTTGGACACCTGTCAGCCTGCTCTCTATCTAGGAGTCTGTCTCTATTTTGCTTGTTAGTTCATTGTGTTCACTATATTTCTCTTGAGTAATCTCAAGTGTGCCTTAGGTAAGGCTAATGAGAGTGGGGAAGATGGGAAGAGGACAGATTCAGGACTTTGGAGCTCGAGTAATAAGATTTGCTGTTGCATTAGCTCTATAAAAAGTGAGGAAAGAGAGGAAGCAGGGATGAATTGTTGCAGATTTTCTGAAAGGGAGGAAGTGTCATTAGGGACTCAATTTAAACAATCTACACTATTAAAAGAGAAACATGGTAATTGGCGTATGACTGCTACCCTTCCCATTGGCTAATCAGCGAGATATGCAAATTAACTGACAGCCAAGATGGCAACCGGCAGCCAGGCAGCTTAAACTGAACATGAGGCTTGCTTGCTTCAGTAACGGGGGACTCCAAGGTCCCCCACCTGCCACTGCAGGCCTCTGAGCGGGCAGTTTGAAACATAGTAACATATAGAAGCTAAAAAAACTCCAGAAACCTGCTTTTAGCTAGCAGGGATCTCAGAGCTGGAATCAGAGCTGGAGTTATACATTGTTTCGATTACCTACTTTCAGCAGTGGAGGCCTAAGAGCGGGAGCCTCAGAGCTAAAGCGGGCCAAGAATTAAAAAAAAAAAAAAAGAAAAAAAGGAAGCTGTTGGGAGCTTTCATCCCCCGCCAGCCTGAAAACAGCCCTCAGCCCCTCACCCAGGCTGGCCAAGCCCCCCAGTGGGGACCCCCCCCCTGATCCCCGACCCCCTTCAGGCCAAACCAGCCAGCCCCACCCATGCATTAGGCCTCTATTCTATATAGTAAAAGGGTAATATGCCTCCCAGCACCGGGATCAGCGGAGCCGAGAGGCCTCCCGGCGCCGGGATCAGCGTGACAGGGGGCAGCACCCAAACCCCCTGATCGCCCTGTGGCTCTGTGTGTGACAGGGGGCGGGGCCACAACCTCCCTATCGGCCCTGCTCTGTCTGTGACAGGGTGCAGCGCCCCGCCCCCTGTTCGGCCCTGCTCTGTCTGTGACAGGGTGCAGCGCCCCGCCCCCTGTTCGGCCCTGCTCTGTCTGTGACAGGGTGCAGCGCCCCGCCCCCTGTTCGGCCCTGCTCTGTCTGTGACAGGGTGCAGCGCCCCGCCCCCTGTTCGGCCCTGCTCTGTCTGTGACAGGGTGCAGCGCCCCGCCCCCTGTTCGGCCCTGCTCTGTCTGTGACAGGGTGCAGCGCCCCGCCCCCTGTTCGGCCCTGCTCTGTCTGTGACAGGGTGCAGCGCCCCGCCCCCTGTTCGGCCCTGCTCTGTCTGTGACAGGGTGCAGCGCCCCGCCCCCTGTTCGGCCCTGCTCTGTCTGTGACAGGGTGCAGCGCCCCGCCCCCTGTTCGGCCCTGCTCTGTCTGTGACAGGGTGCAGCGCCCCACCCCCTGTTTGGCCCTGCTCTGTGTGTGACAGGGGGCGGGGCCACAACCTCCCTATCGGCCCTGCTCTGAGCCCGACCAGGGGCTGCACCTAGGGATTGGGCCTCCCCTTTGCCACCCAGGAGAAGGCCTAAGCCAGCAGGACATTATCTCCCGAGGGCTCCCAGACTGCGAGAGGGCACAGGCCAGGCTGAGGAACCCCCCTTACCCCCTGAGTGCACAAATTTTTGTGCACCGGGCCTCTAGTAATAACAATAATCAAGTACTTAAATTAATGCTTACTTGTGCCAGACACCATTCTAAGCATATTTACATGCATTAACTCACTTAATTATTATGACAACTCTAGGACTTAATTATTGGTATTACTTCCAGTTCACAGATGTGGAAACTGAGGTAGAGAGATGTCCGCTAGCCCAAGGTCATACAGCTAGGCACAATTTCACCTTAAGAACTTTGTGAGATAATTCCATCCCTTTCTTCTAGTTTTTGGCCAAATGTTACCTTCTCTTGCAGCCCACCCTACCCACTCTACTTCACATTGTAGCACTAGACCCCAGTGCCCTCCTGGTTATCTCCTGCTCTAAAGTATCAAAGAATCTGCTTATTTGTGTGGTTTATGTAGCCCTGCTCAACCATAAGCCACACTGGGAAAGTCCTTTGTCCATTTTTGCTCACTCATGTATTCCAAGTGCTCAAACTATACCTGAAACATCATGGACAATCAGTATATGATTTTTGATTAAATAATGATCTAGTAGATAAATGACTTAAGTGGTAGAGCTAGGATTCAAAGCCTGGTGTCCTAACTTGAGAGTCCACCTGCCTACACACTGTCCTATGCCATAATCTCTCTCTGAGTGGAATGAAAAATCACTCTGCTCCTCAGTAGGCAGGAGGCCTATGTGCTAAACTGGCCTGGATCCAAACTTATTAATGGAAGAGACGGTAGATGACTTAGCCCATCCTTGCTGCTCCTGCCTCACCTCTTTCTCCTCAACTCCTCTTCTTTCTAGAGCACTTTTCCCATTCACCATTTTGCTTGACTATGTAGGATGTGTCTTTACAACGTCAATGTAGATATTAGGACTTCTGTAAAGGATGCTTTTATTTAGCCAAAAGTGAGCTAGTAGCCACTTCCAGGTGCTCATTAAACTCTGTGCTTTCCTCCTTGTAAGTTGACAAACTGTACAGTAAATACCTACTGAACTGCACTGTGCTTATCTGAGGGAGCTAACCCTTCCTACCTGGCAGTTACTGACACCTAGTAGTTGCTCAAAAATTTGTTAAGTGGAACAGAATGGCTTTAGGCAGTCCCCACAATATAAAACTGTATGAATAGATTAGGCCCCAGTCTAAGAAGAGTTCATGGTAACCAGCCAAATTGTTTATGGGCTTTGCGACTCGTTACCAATAATTCAGTTTGAATTATGTTATAATCAATTTGTTCTCTTCACTCAATCTCATATCACTTAAAGAAGCTTAGAAAGAAAAGTTCAAATTCTAAAATCCTCTGAACATAGAAAGCATGTAGTTTAATATGATTTCATTGTTTTTAGAGCGAGAGGAAGAGAGAGAGATAAAGGGATAGAAACATCATTGATCAGCTGTCTCCTGCATGCTCCCTACTGGGAATAGGGCCCTGCAACCCAGGCATGTGCCCTGACTAGGAATCAAATTACTGACCTCTTGATGCCTGGGTCAATGTTCAACTGCTGAGCAACACCGGCTGAGGTAGAAAGCATATATTTTAGATTAAAATCCTTTTTTGATTGACTGAAGCCATCGTAATTGGAACCAATTGAATCTGAATTTAAACATGTCTGAGTTGCAATAATACAGCTAGGGCTGTGTTTAGCACATGCAAAAAATTTAAGCAACATGGACTATTTGGGAAGATAAAAAAAGAGTTTTTAGAAAGCAAAGCAATTTATACTCTGTAGATTGGAGGAAATAAGACCTTGAAAGAATATCTAACCACATTTTTGTATTGATATTTTAGGAAAATTTGTAGTAGCAATATAATATCGCATAAACCCCACCAGTGAACTAATCTAAAGTTTAAATCAAAATAACTTGTATAGGTCTATTCTAGTTTCTGATGATTCATTTTTTTCTGATATGTGGAAGAACTGCAATATAATCTCTTTTATATAACTAGTTTAATTTTTCATAAGCAGCCCTGAGGTTAAAAAAAAAAGAACTTGATAACATAATATGTAATTGAATCATCTTGGAACAAGAACAGCAGAAGGTAATGAAGATTTAGGTAGGGAATGGATTTCACACTGTTCCTCCTACTTTCCTTTGCAGTCACATCAGTGAATCTGAGATTTCTGGTTAGAAAATCAATAGGAATTTATGGCAAACCTTGGAGTAGGACATTCTGATGTGACTAAGAAACTTTGAAGGCAATTGTTACTCAGTGTTGAAGCAATCCCTTTCTATTGCTGGAAGGGGGGGAGGAGG
Source organism: Myotis davidii (assembly GCF_000327345.1). Classification (NCBI taxonomy): domain Eukaryota; kingdom Metazoa; phylum Chordata; class Mammalia; order Chiroptera; family Vespertilionidae; genus Myotis; species Myotis davidii. Next base: position 262,035 of record NW_006294074.1, read on the forward strand.
GGAGGGAATGAGCAGATGAGAAAAAAAAGAGTGATATTAAGAATTTTGCTGACTAGTAATAGAGAAATTCTCACAGATTAATTTTTCCCAATAAATTATTCCAGTCTTTCATTCATTCCAAGGTTTTCACATGCCTCTCTACAGAGCATGTGTAACCAAGAAATAAATATGAAAAAACCTAGCTCCCAAGGATTTTATGTTGTAGAGAGGAAAGCAAACAATAAAAGTAATCATTAAAATACATGGTGCCTTACCCGGTTTAGCATAGTGGATAGAGCATTGGCCTGCAGACTGAAGGGTCCCAGCTTCAATGCCAGTAGGATTGCAGGAGGCAGCCAATCAGTAATTCTCTCTCATTACTGGTGTTTCTATCTCTCTCTTTCCCCCACTTCCTCTCTGAAATCAATATATTTTAATACATAATAAATATATTTTTAAAAATGCCATAATAGAGGAGATGTGGCTTTTCCAAGGCTTCCCTGTCCTATGAAACCCAGGAAGAAATCCTTGAGGAGGCAGTACCTGGGCTGCATCTTAAAAGAAAGTAGTAAAAATCTATGAAAATTAGGAATAAGAAATAGCATTTATATAGCATTAGCATACATGAAGAACTTGGCATTCTCCTGGGTGGGTACAATTTTGACTAGAAGTAGCAGGAAAACATTAAATATTAGTGATTAAATCAAAAGAGATGTTGCTTTTATCTTAAATAAATATACAGGATTGGCACAGTCCACAGAGATCCAGGCTTTTTCTAATTCACTTCTCTATTATTTCTGGGAGTGACCTTCATTCTCTTAGTCCAAATTGGCATCTATTTAGATAGCAGGAAAGAAAAGGAGGAAAATAGGGCACATAAAGTTCACCCCAACTCTCTTTTAAAGAAGGTACTTGGAAATCACCCCATGACACTCTTCCTTATATCTTATAGCTTATTCTAGAGGGCCGGTGCATGGGATTCCTGCACTGGTTGGGGTAGGGCCTTCAGGGATTGGCCCGCTGTGGGAGCTTTGCTCATCCCCGTCAGCCATTTGGCTGCAGCGGGAGCAACTGCTCATCCAGGTCAGTTGACCGGCTGTGGATCTGCCTTCTGAGCAGCTGCCCCCATTGCAGAGAGCAGCTGCTCATCCTGGTCAGCCAAGCAGCATTCCCACTGTGGGAGCACACTGACAACCAAGGGGAAGCTCCTGCATTGAGCATCTGCCCACTAGTGGTCAGTGTGCATCTTAGCGACTGGTCAACCAATCATTCTGGTTGTTCCACCGTTTGATCACTGGGCTTTTATTATATTAGGATCTTATGTCTTATATTTGATATCTTTCTTATATCTTATATGTTACATCTTATATCTTACATCATACATCTTACATCTTATATCTTATATCTTATATCTTATATCTTATATCTTATATCTTATATCTTACATCTTATATCATCTTATATTTTACTAGAGGCACGGTAAATGAAATTTGTGCACTGGGGGAGGGGGTCCCTCAGCCTAGCCTGCACCCTCTCCAATCAGAGACCCCTCAAGGGATGTCCAACTGCCCGTTTAGGACATTCCTCTCACAATCCAGGACTGCTGGCTCCCAAACACTCGCCTGCCTGCCTGCCTGCCTGCCTGATCACCCCCTAACCACTCCCCTGCCAGCCTGATCGATGCCTAACCATTCTCCTACTGGCCTAATCTCCCCCAACAGCCCTCCCCTGACATCCCGATTGCCCCTGACTGCTCTCCCCTGCTGGCCTGTCCACCCCCAACTACCCTCCCCTGTAGGCCATCTGTTGGACACATGGGGGTGGCCATCTTTGACCACATGGGGGCGGCCATCTTGTGTGTTGGAGTCATGGCCAATATGCATACTGGTTGTGACTAATTAGCATATCTGGTCGTGATTAATTAGCATATATGATCATGGCTGTGAAGGCGTCATGACCAATTTGCATATTACCCTTTTATTAGTATAGATATCTATTTTATACCACACTAGAGGCTCAAGGCATGAATTTTGTGCAAGAGTAGGCCTTCATCGACCCAGCTGCCTTGGCCCTCGCAGCCCCAGCTTCATCTGGAAGGTCATCTGGACGATCATTCCGCTGTTCGACCATTTGGTCTATTTGCATATTACACTTTTATTATTATAGACTTTGTATTTCTTATATTGTACATCTTACATCTTATATTATAATTTCCCCAAAACTAATGGAATCTAACTGCAAAGGAGTCTGGTATTTGTAGTATATGTTTCTGGAGGCCATGTGTCAAGTGAAAATTATATAATTGTGGAAGAAAAGGAGGTGGGATTTTGGAGGAAAACAATAGCTTTGGAAGTAAACACAAAATGGTAAGATGTTTAAGAAATGGCAAGCATTTTCAAATGAGTTAGATGGAGGGTGCAGGAGGTGGTAAGAGGTATGAGAGGGAGAATGTTGTGATCTAAAGTTGGAGGCATAATCATGGGCCACACAAGAAGAATCTTCAGTGAAACCACAGTAGATATTATTGTGTCCTTAAAACTATGCCAGTTGTGATTTATACATATAATCTTATTCACACTTTCAGAATACCCAATGAGATACAAGTATTCTCATTCTCATTTTAAAGGTAAGGTAACTGAGGCTTGAAGACTAAGTAATGTGCCTACAATCACACTGCTAGTAAGTGCCTAGCTGAGAGTTGAGTTTAAGTTGGCCTGACTCCCAAGTCAGAGGCCCAAGGAGTTTGCCATGTCCAGGAGCTCACATGTGATAGTTTCTCCTCTGGGTCCACATCTCCAAGTTCTCTTTCTGTTTTATCTTTCTGAGTGAGCTACCCAGATGCATTTAGCAAATCTTGGTCTGCTCAGAATCAATGTTCCTGGGAGAAAGGGAGCAGTAAAGAAAGCCTTTAGCAGCTCATGATGTGAAATAGAAAAGGAGTCTGCACATTAAGTCTTGGCATTTCACCTCACATTTTCATTAAATTTTAACTTTGTATATAAAAAAAGTTAATTATATGGTGCTTTAATCTTATATAAAAGGTCAACCGAGTTCTGCATTATGTAAGGCATTAAGGCAATTATTGAAGTAGAAACACATTTGAACCATTGATCAAGGTAAAGCATGTGTTTCATGAAGCACTCTTGCTATTAAGATTCAGTTATTTCCAATGAGAATGTCTAAGTCTGGTGAGTGGACTGTTTGTCTATTGTAAGCAAACCAATATTAGCAAGAACAAACTATGATACTCACCTTTGTATTTTATAGGTTTATTTTTAGCAATGTATGTTTTCTATGTCTGTGATCGTAAACATACATACTCATTCTAGAAAAGTTGTTCAACACAGAAGACATCAATTTACAAATTACTCACAGAACTATCATCCAGAGAAACCTACTGTTACCATATTTCTTTTTAGTTTTTAAAAAAATTTATATTTATGTCTGTTTTCTGTAGTTTGGAATCACACAACTTAGAATTTTATTTCCATATTTTAAAAGATAATAATAGACATATTTTCCATATAATTAAAATTTTTATAAATGAAATTTAAATGGTTACATATCACATCCTGTGAGGCTATGGTCATTTAGTTAACTGATCTTTACTTGGAAACGGTGTGTGTGTGTGTGTGTGTGTGTGTGTGTGTGTGTGCCTGTATGTGTGTGTATATGAGTGTGCACAAGCTTATACACCTATGTGTATACAGGGTGAGACAAAGTAGGTTTACTGTCGTTTGTATGAAAAATAATACAGTCATCTATATATAAAAAAGTATAATATGTAAATTGATCAGATGGCAGACGACTGGTCACTATGATGCATACTGACCACCATGGGCAGACGCTCAATGCAGGAGCTGCCCCCAGGCCCCAGTTGCCCTATAGGGAACTGGGAATCAGGGGTGGGTGGCGGCAGACGTGGGCAGTGCTGGGGCCTCAATCACCCTGCCGGTTTCCCCACACACAGAGGGTGACCACCAGCAGCGGGGGGGTGGGGGGGGGCGGCAGGGCCATCTGTCGGCAGCCAGGAAGATTGGCCCTGATTGCAGGCCAGACCTAGGGACCCTACCTGTGCATGAATTTCAGGCGCCGGGCCTCTAGTTAATAAATAACAATACAAGAATAGCTCTGGCCAGTTTAGCTAAGTGGTTAGAGCATAAGCCCATGGACTGAAGGGTCCAGAGTTCAATTCCAGTCAAAGGCACATGTAGGTTGTAACTTGACCCCCAGTCCTGGTAGGGCCTATGTTTGTGTGTTAACAATGTGTGTGAGGCAACCAATCAATGTGTCTCTCTCATATTGATGTTTCTCTCTGTCTCTCTACCTCCTTCCCACTCTCTCTAAAAACCAAAGGAAAAATATCCTAATGTGAGGATTAACAAAACAAAACAGAATAAATGTGTTTCATATCCTCACAACTGTAAACCCACTTTTGCCCTACTCTGTATACTGATAGGTGTCTGTGGAGCAAAATAATTTTGGTTATAGTGGTACCTGATTTGGATGGACAATGAGGTCTGGTTCAGAGACTTTTAGAGTGCTTTGCTCTTTATTACCCTTATCCTCCCAAAGTTGAGTATGTCCTTTTTCTCAAGTCCATGCCTCCTGATCAAGTTTGAAATCCATCCATTATGATGGAGCCTTTGGCTAGAAGGGTTCAATAGACAGGATTCAAATAATAGCAATGTGCATTTATTATCTTAATAAGATATCTGCATCCATGTTTATTGAAGCGTTATTCACATTGACCCAAATTTGGAAACAACCTAAGAATCTGCCAACAGATGAATGGATAAAGAAAATGTGAGATATATGTAATGAAATAATATTCATCCAAAAGGAAATCCTGCTATTTGCAACAACGTGGATGAACCTTGAAGGCATTATGCTAATAGAAATAAGTGCCATGTCCTCAAAGATGGTCTGTATGATATTAGTTATATGTGGAATATAAAAACATCCAACTCATAAAACAGAGACTGAAATTGTGGTTACCAGAAGCTGGGAAATGGCAGAAATGGGGAGATATTGATTAAAAGGTATGAATGTTCAGTTACAAAATGAATAAGTTCTTTGGGTGTAATGTATATCATGTACTATCCTATCTAATAAAGAAAGAATATACTAAATTGACCCTCACACCATCAGAGAAGGTGGCGGTTCCCACAGTCAATAAGGAGGGAATATGCCAATTGACTGCCATGTCCTCAAAGATGGTGACACCCACAGCCACAAGATGGGGGTACCCAGTCCCCTAAGCCCCGCTGGGGCAGCAGGTGCACAGCTGCTCCTCATGCCTGCCTCCAGAGTCCCCCAGCCCCCTCAACCCCCCAGCCGCTCAGGGCTGGTGCAACGCTCAGGCAGGCCTCAGCTATCAGCTGCCCAGCCACCCAGGGCTGGCCCAAGGGACAGGCAAGCTTCAGATGGTCGCTGCCAAGCCTCCCAGGGCCAGCCGAGGCTCAGGTAACCAGGGCCGGCTAAGGCTTGCGCTGCTGGCAGTGGCAGCAGCAAAGGTGTGATGGGGCATCGCCTTCCCCTGATGACTGGGTTGCCTCCTGCCCTGAGGGCTCCCAGACTGTGAGAGGGGGCACGCTGGCCTGAGGGACCCTCCCCTCCAGTGCATAAATTTTCATGCACTGGGCCTCTAGCAATTAATAATACTGTATTTTCCTTACAACTCACCCCCCCTCCAAAAAAAATGGTAGTCCCTAAAAACAGTAATGTGGGACTGGAAACCATGTTCTCAATTGCATATCAATATGTATTCCACCTTCCTTTTGTTTGATTAAAAAATGTCATTTGACAAATATGTCATTATGCTTTTTTATGCCCCCATGCCTTTCAACATGTTATGTCCTCTACCATATCCACATGGTGCTATTCATTCTTCAAAGTCCAATCCAGTAGCACTTGCCTTTAGTTTTACCCCATCTACTCCCTCATTTCCCCATCCCCACTGCAGAAGAATAACTTGCTCTTTCTACTCTGCTCCTTTACCACTTGATTCTTACCTCTGTTATTTTTTTGGAACATTTTTTTTTTAATTTGTGAGGCAATTTTTCAACTGGACTTGGATATTATGAGGATAGAGACCTGAGTTCATTGTCATTCTTTTAATCTCTGTGCCTGACACCTAACTTGTTCGCTCACTTCACTTGTGTTGAGCATTTACACACAGCGATCTGGGCCTCAGTTTTCTCATCTATAAAGTGGGCATCACATAATGCTAGCCTTTTATAGAAATGTTTTTGGGATATGCAGTGGTGGCAGTTTCATTTTAAGGTAGTGATTCTCCATAGAGATTGAAAAGCAATCCCTGCCTGCAAGGTTTCTACAAGCTTCTGACTTGGAAAATTATTGTATTTTCCCCTAAATATGTGACTAATTTAACTCTATCAAGTTGCTTGTATAGGTACAGGATGCAGAAGATGTTAAAAGGGTGAGAGTAAAAAATAAAAAAAATAAAAAGATGAAAATATGTCACCCAAATAAAACAAATGAAATAGAAAAGTTTAGAACATTTCAAATGCATTCTGACTCATTCATTTTATTTTCAAATGTGACGACTGTCTCTTTAAAAGATTTCTATCAATAAAATTCCTACTAATACTTTGCCAATGGGACTTAGGAAAAACTAATATTTTTAAATACCATTAAATATGATCAATAACTTCTACTTTTAATGCTTTATTTGATAATTCCACAGCACTTCCTGATATAAAGTTACTGTTCCTGAGAAACTGAAATTTGAAAAGAAGAGGGAACTTGCTCAGACCACAAAATGTAATTCCTACATTTCAAACATATGGTTTGTGTTTTAATTTCTCTCACTTTAAAGTAAATTTAAAAAATTCAAATCAATATTTACTGAATGCCTGCATTATACCAGGCATCACCAGGAAAAGAGAAATATGACCCTGGAACTTCTCTCATGAAGTTAAAACATTATACTTTGGTATCTTGTGTTGTTTGTTTATTGAAGAAGGGATATAGGGGAAAGACTATCTGTATCAGGATCAAGGGGTACAGGGTCCAACTTCCTGAAGAAAAGACTGAGTTGAACTAGATTTTCTAGAAAATTTCAAATCTGGAATTACAGAAAGGAAGGCATTTGCAGCTTGAAGCTCTCTGAGAACTGGAAGGAGTCTGAAATTGCTGACATTGTGGTGTGACTGTGTGAGTGTAACAGGCAATGAGACTGGGGAAGGGCTGTCTGGAATCAGGGCAGAGAATTATAAAATATCTTGCTCAGGAATTGGACATTATACTATAGTTGACAGTGAGATTTTTTAAATAAATAAAT
>NW_006294074.1:272512-273055 GCF_000327345.1 Myotis davidii
CAGAGGCCCCCAGCCCCCTCAACCCCCCAGCCGCTCAGGGCTGGTGCAACGCTCAGGCAGGCCTCAGCTATCAGCTGCCCAGCCACCCAGGGCTGGCCCAAGGGACAGGCAAGCTTCAGATGGTCGCTGCCAAGCCTCCCAGGGCCAGCCGAGGCTCAGGTAACCAGGGCCGGCTAAGGCTTGCGCTGCTGGCAGTGGCAGCAGCAAAGGTGTGATGGGGCATCGCCTTCCCCTGATGACTGGGTTGCCTCCTGCCCTGAGGGCTCCCAGACTGTGAGAGGGGGCACGCTGGCCTGAGGGACCCTCCCCTCCAGTGCATAAATTTTCATGCACTGGGCCTCTAGTTGAAATATAATTAACTAAGCATTGGCTAAGCCTCCCTTCCTGGAGGCAGAGCCTTGGATGTGAATCCTGTCTCCTGGGATGTAAATCCTACAACAGGTTCTTGAATAGAACATTGCAAGGAGTGAACCCCTTGAGCTTGATAACACAAAGATATTAGGTTCATCAGCATTGTGTGTAGGGCAACAATGAAAACAAGCC
>NW_006294074.1:273081-310293 GCF_000327345.1 Myotis davidii
TTGGCCTCAGTTTTCTCATCTATAAAGTGGGCATCACATAATGCTAGCCTTTTATAGAAATGTTTTTGGGATATGCAGTGGTGGCAGTTTCATTTTAAGGTAGTGATTCTCCATAGAGATTGAAAAGCAATCCCTGCCTGCAAGGTTTCTACAAGCTTCTGACTTGGAAAATTATTGTATTTTCCCCTAAATATGTGACTAATTTAACTCTATCAAGTTGCTTGTATAGGTACAGGATGCAGAAGATGTTAAAAGGGTGAGAGTAAAAAATAAAAAAAATAAAAAGATGAAAATATGTCACCCAAATAAAACAAATGAAATAGAAAAGTTTAGAACATTTCAAATGCATTCTGACTCATTCATTTTATTTTCAAATGTGACGACTGTCTCTTTAAAAGATTTCTATCAATAAAATTCCTACTAATACTTTGCCAATGGGACTTAGGAAAAACTAATATTTTTAAATACCATTAAATATGATCAATAACTTCTACTTTTAATGCTTTATTTGATAATTCCACAGCACTTCCTGATATAAAGTTACTGTTCCTGAGAAACTGAAATTTGAAAAGAAGAGGGAACTTGCTCAGACCACAAAATGTAATTCCTACATTTCAAACATATGGTTTGTGTTTTAATTTCTCTCACTTTAAAGTAAATTTAAAAAATTCAAATCAATATTTACTGAATGCCTGCATTATACCAGGCATCACCAGGAAAAGAGAAATATGACCCTGGAACTTCTCTCATGAAGTTAAAACATTATACTTTGGTATCTTGTGTTGTTTGTTTATTGAAGAAGGGATATAGGGGAAAGACTATCTGTATCAGGATCAAGGGGTACAGGGTCCAACTTCCTGAAGAAAAGACTGAGTTGAACTAGATTTTCTAGAAAATTTCAAATCTGGAATTACAGAAAGGAAGGCATTTGCAGCTTGAAGCTCTCTGAGAACTGGAAGGAGTCTGAAATTGCTGACATTGTGGTGTGACTGTGTGAGTGTAACAGGCAATGAGACTGGGGAAGGGCTGTCTGGAATCAGGGCAGAGAATTATAAAATATCTTGCTCAGGAATTGGACATTATACTATAGTTGACAGTGAGATTTTTTAAATAAATAAATAAATAAATAAAACTTGTTCAGAGTATATACATGTTAAAAAATACAACTATCTCTAGCAGGATCAAGGGATATAGGGTCCAACTTCCTGAAGAAAAGACTGATTTGAACTGGATTTTCAGAAAAATGCAAATCTAGGATTAGAGAAAGGAAATATCTATATTTATTGATTTCAGAGAGGAAGGGAGTGGAAGAGAGATAGAAATATCAATGATGAGAATCATTGATTGGCTGCCTCCTGCACACCTCCTACTGGGGATCACACACATAACCCTGGCATGTGCCCTAACTGGGAATTGAACCATAACCTCCTGGTTCATAAAATTACGCTCAACCACTGAGCCACACCAGATGGGCAGCGGTGAAGTGTTTTAAGGAGGGGGTTCTGTAGTCTATAAAACTACTCCAGTAAGCTTGGGCTAAATAATGGTATGATAAGGTGTGATCTCAAAATCTGAATGATTTAGTATTTAATATTTAAAACAATTCTTCTTTATATCATATGTTCATTCTGGATCATGTGCAGCCCCATCTGTGCCCTCTGTTGTCTGGCTCCCACGCTGACCCAGCAGCCTCTGTCTGGGGCCCTGTAGTTTGGTGGCAGACGGAAAAAGGAAAGAGACATGAGCTTGTACACAAGGCTTCTTCTGGAAATGACACATGTTACTTCCACCTATGTGTTAGTGGCCAGATCATATCACCTGGCCACTTTTATGTACATGACAGCATGTATATAATCCTTTTTCAATGTAAATAAGCTCAGCAAAGGTCAGCAACTATTTTGAGTAATAATTTAGTCCACCTCAGAAGATCATATTTGGGCAGGTAGAAACCTCGCTAATAAATAATTATGAGATAGGCTGGATAAATTGGAGACAATTCTGAACCAACATGATGTTCTAATCTAGTTTTGATACTTTCAAATATGTCCAGAAGCAGAAAACAAACAATTATGACATGAGTAGGTTTGCTTGATGAGAGATATGAACTTGTAAAAATTACAAGTTAATTATTAATTAACTTATTAATAAAATTAATTAATTAAATTATTAATGCTGATAATCATAACTTAGCCTGGGTTGCAGCTGAGCATCTTTTTATGTGCGGTTCAAGTACATTCTCCATTCTCCAATTTATTTTCAGAGCCAAATGTGAGGCACGCAAAGTTATTGCCATTATCCCCATTTTGCGAAGTAGTAAGTTGATGCTCAGTTAAGCCCACTAACTTGTCCCAAATTATACTAAGTGATAGATCTGAATTCAAACATAAGGAGCTCTGCCCTCAAAATTAATATTATATCTAAATGGAAAATATAAACTTTCACCCCAGGGGTTTAGTCACTGCCATGACAATATAATCCATATGGAAATTGCTGAACAGATCTTTTATTAGCATAATTTAAAGGTAACCATCAGCTTTTCTCAATCATACTTATCACATATCCTGAATCTGGGAGATCTAACTTAATGATTTATATTCAGCACTATGAAAAGGGGAGCTTGTACTATTTCAACTGCAGACATATTTTAAGATAAACTATGAAATTATTTTTACCAACCAATAAAGTCTTCTAATAAGTATTCATCATAAAATAATCTAGCCAATTTCTTTTTTACGCTTTTACAGGTTTTGTTAGAAAACACCAATTCTCTCTGCTGGGAATGACCATTTTGTCAGATCTCGGTCCCGTGCTCTTTGTCAGAAAGTATTCTGTCAAAATGAACTTAAACATTCCCAGTACTCACCTCCCCTGATACAAGTCATCTGCAAAGGTTACAGCTGCTTTGTAAAGATTTAGTCTACAAAGGTCAAAAGAGAAAATCAGTCGTACTAGGTCTTTCTGAGAATACAGACCCTGATTCCTCATTTTCTGACATTGAAGGAAAAAGAGTCATATTAAAGGAAGGCAGTGGGAGATAGTGGAGCAGGCATAGTGTTCAGGAGACTAGAGAGTGGTTTTTCTAATTGTGAATCTGCCTTCAAGTTACTGTGTGAGTATGGGCCAGACAATCAGACTCTGGGTTGCAGCAACCCTATTTGTAAAAGAAGGATCAGATAAATTATTCCACATCTCTCTTATAGGTTTAACATCCTGTCACTTTAACAAAACAGAATATACCAGTGTGCATATTGCTTAATGTAACTGTCAAATTAGGTTTTGGTAAGTGGCTACGCAGTGTCAGGCCCTATGTAGATCCCCAGAATAGAAAGCCTAACAAGGCATGATCACATGCCTTACCCTCAAAACCTCACAGTCCGTCCAGGATGGTAGGCAAGGAAAGTAATGCTCTCAGCACAGTGTAAGTGTGACACTGGAGTATATAAGAAGGGGTCAGAGAACACTGACCACTGAGGCTCAGTTGGTTGGGCATCTTCCATGCAGAGACCTTGCTGCTTCAATTCCCTGTCAGGGCACATGCACAGGTGGCAGGTTTGATCTCCAGTAGAGGGAGTGCACCAGGCAGCTGATAGGTGTTCCACTCTTACATCAATGTTTCTCTCTCTCCTTCTCCCTCCCTCAGTCTCTCTAAAAAAATCAATAAAATTATTATTATTTTTAAATAAAGAAGAGAATGGAGACACACAAAGGGCCTTACATCAATTTCAAAATCTGTTATAGCATAGGTCAGTGGCCGGCACACAGCGGCTCAGGAGCCACATGCGGCTCTTTGGCCCCTTGAGTGTGGCCACTAAGTTTCAATCGCACTGTTCGTGCGCACCAGCACGTGGTATTTCGTGGAAGAGCCACACTCAAGAGACCGCAGTGTGCTAACCACTGGCGTAGGGCATCTAAAATAAATTCTCTTCCATGTGCCCCTTCAAGCTAAACCTCCCCCTTTACTTCTCACTATTCTGCATGCTTTGTCCATAGCATCACTTTACTATTACTCTCATTTTGATGAGGAAAGGGAAACTCAGTGACTGAGTTGACTAAAGCCTCATGAATGCAAAGTAGGCACGTGACCTCTAAGGCCCCATCCTCTGACCCCAATTTATTCCCCAGGCAAGTTTTGTGAGTGTGTGCATTTTGAACATTTTTATGGATTACTTTTTCTCTGCATCATTGATTCCCTTGTATAATTTCTAAAGAATTCAATTGTAGTTGCGCCAGTGACTGATGAGATCAGCTACCCTTTTTTTTCATCGCATGATTAAGTCTTCTACTTGTAAAGGGCTTGCCTCCCTCCAGCTTTGATGAAGGCCTTGATTGGAAGGAGGCATTGAAAACTCTCAGCAGTGTTGCGAGGGAGGCTTGCAGGGAGCATTTTTCTTTCTCACTCAGTCCACGGAAGGAATTGTTCAGAATGGAAACAACTGCTTTCCCTTTGGCATTTTTACTTCCAGATTAATTTTGCCAAGGCGGATGCAGGGCAATCTCACTTCCAGGCCACTTAATGGAAGCCTCTTCAAATGCAAAAGAAAATGATTCCTTGAGAGGCCAGAGGAAAAGAGTGCAAACAAAAATTGGTTGAGTGCTAAAAGATGCCTATCCCAGGAGTCTCCTTCAAATTCACCAGCTGAACTACTTGACCTGGAGCATGAAGCAGCATCTGTGAGCGCTGTGGTCAGACGGAAATGCAATAAAATGTAAAGCAAATACAAATTCAGCTCTCCAAAACCCATTTCAGTGGCTCACAAAAATCCTCAAAGGTCCTTCCAGACAGGCATGGGCAGCCTTTTTCATTTCTTTTTAATGCTCCTGTGTGTCTGTGTCAAGGAGTTTTAGTGGTGAGGAGGTTTCACTGAAGGTTTCACCCAGCATTCCCAATCCACATAAAAAGGAAGAGTGGAGTGTGGGAGCCCACCCTCCCATTATGTTCACTCACTGCCCTGCCAGCCCCAGGACCACATCTGGAGTGCAGAAGATTCCGAGTTAAGTATGAAGTGCCTCCAAGATGGCCCAGAGCTTGGTTTTATTGACTTGAAGCAAAAGCTTCACTTAGCACTTTGCTAAGCAACTCTATATTTTTCGCCTAAATCAAAAGATATAAAGGATCAATAAGAAAATTGAAAAATATAAATGTAAAAAATCACATTTACTGTTTTCCACTGCTTACTAGATATATATCCCTGGCACAATGTTACAGATTTTCAGAGGTAGTTACCACAAAGCCCCACATGTAAGCAAGAGTATTTCCCATTTTTGCTTTAGTTTTTCATATAACATTTTTATTTTTAAATATTACTTGCCCTAGCCGTTTTGGCTCAGTGGATAGAGTGTCACACAGCCTTTGAACCGAAGGGTCCCAGGTTGGATACTGGTCAAGGGCACATACTTGGTTGTAGGCTCCTCCATGGCCAGGGCCCTGGGCAGGGTTCATGCAGGAGGTAACCAATTGATGTGTTTCTCTCACGTTGATGTTTCTCCCTGTCCCTCCCTCTCTCTTCCACTCTCCCTAAAAAGTAATGGAAAAATATCCTCAGGTGAGGACTAAAAATAAAAAATAAATTACTTAACTTTCTCAAGGTCAAAGAAACAGAAAGAGCCAGAGTTGGAGCTTGACTTTCTAGCTCCAAACTACTAAGTTGTCCAAAATGTCTGCCTTGGCCCTGATAGAGACTACCACATGACCCGGGGCCTAATCAAGGGTGAGGAGTCTCCAGGGTTAAAGATGAATCTGTCTACTTCAGAGTAAGGAGAGAACAGCCCAGGAATAATAAGAGGTCTCGTGGAAAGAGCTGAGTGTGCTGTCAGCCATTTGGGGCTCCAGTCCCGGCTCCCCGTGACCTTGGAAATGTAACTTACTGACACAGAACCTCAGTTTTATTTGTGAAATAAGAGTATTCTTGAATCAATTTTCCTCAAGATGACATCATCTCACCTAGTGTTAGGTCCAATCCCTTTTTTCCCTCTTTTATATTTGTCTGAATTATAATTTAACTGTCAGTGGGAGATTTCATTACAAAAGCTTCCCCTTCAGGATAATACCTTCCTTGTGTAGAGAGAATTTTATTATCACTATTCAAAACTATTTTGAGATGGAGGGGTTGTACTTATCTATATATCTTTAAAAGTTTCCCCAGGGTTCCAACTCCTCCTAATGTTTTTCCCTCAGTGAAAAGGGAACTAATATTTATAATATTATTAATACATACATGCTTTGGACACTGCGTTCGGTTTGCTAAATATACAGTCTAATCTCATTGTCTTCATAGTTACTGCACAATGAGGCAATAACATCTCCAGTTTAAAGTTAAGAAAGCTGAAGTGCCTAGTGTTGTTTAGTGATATTAAATTTGCAGTTTCTACATAAAAAAAACAACACTGATATCCAGACTCAGGCATTTTTTAATTTACAAGCCAGTGTTTTCATTGTTTTAAGCCCACTGCTTATCCAAGTGCACTTGACTGGAAACATGGGAAGTAAGAGTGACCACAAAGTGGGCCCAAGTGGACAACGACTGGCCTCTGTTTGATGACCATAAATTCAGAGAGATTTCTGCACAACAATTTCCCAGAGTTCAAGTGCTTCTATAATGTTTGCATTTTCTTCTCCTCCTCCCAGTCTCAGAGGGTTCAGAAAGACAATGTTGTAACTCAGTGTCTGAAACAAGATTAATTCCATCTTTTCTGGGCAGCTGAGGTCAATGTTTCTTTGAACCACATTCCTTTTACAGACATGAAAATGCAAGTGATCTTAAAAAAGGTCTTTTTTAAGGATACACAGTAATAACTTAAACATGTAAGAACAGTCTTTGCATATCCATAAATTTGTTAAGTCTAATTTTATTACCATAAATAGGAATTGTGCTAATTCCCACAACTCACCATATGGTTAAATTATGCACCCATCCTCTCAACAGAAATGTTATTTTCATCATGGGGCACAATCTGTTGTCCACGACTATGGCATTCTGACAGTGGAAACACCTAGCCACAGAGAATAGCTGTTGGCCAGTTCAATCTGCATCACCATTTATTAAGTCCCTATTGTAGTAGAGCACAGTGATTTTTGAACTACAAACTGAAACATACATGATGTCTGTTACCTTGATATTTTCACCAAGAGCAATTAGGGATAATAATTAAGAAGTTAATATCTAACACACTTGAAAATGAACACAAGGGATTGATAGAGAATACAAATGATTGTTTAAATTGTACAGGTATGAAATGTAATAAGAACACTCTCAAAAGTCTTATGGCCAAAAATAGATTTACCAACATGTATAAATCATTTCTTTAATATTCCATCAGAAAAATCTTATGCCAACAGAAGAAAGACATCAGTATGGCAAACATAGTCTCATCTTTAAATAGAAATAAAAAGAAGGCTTTTGCTTTTGTATTAATAGATGTTTCCATCAGGGATCATAAAAGGATCTTAATTATAGTCAAAATAGATAAATTAGATAAATAATTATTAGTGTTAAACATAAGTAATATGATGCTCTCAACAAGCTATTTCTATAAGTCTCATATATGTTCACAGTTTAAAAAACGTATTTAAACTATGTATGCCCTAGATGGTGATTATCTCTGATAGTGTCAACAATTTGTTTAGGACACCTCCAAATGTCAGCATCTGTGTGTGTGTGTGTGTGTTTGTGCCTTGGTGTAATCTGTTTATCCAAAGAGAAATTCTATAATCTCTTTCCTGGGATGACTCAACCATGGTTGATAGGTCTCTGTGAGTTGATTTGCAGCTGGAACTAACAGCAGGCTTAGTGACTTCACTGTTTTCTATGTTAGATTTCACTCCTGTCTTAGCTGAGGCTCAGAAACCCAGACTATAGGCCTCAGTCTTGAAAGGCCCCAGTGAATCAACTATAAAAATTAAGTGATAATATAATAAAAAGTAACATTTATTTAGCCTTGATAATGTCAGGCAGTTTGCTAGACACTTCACAGAGCATTGGATGCAAACTTGGTGGCATCCGGGCCATCACAATGTTATTATTCAGTATTCTTATCTTCATTTCTTTTTTTTTAATATATTTTATTGATTTTTTTACAGAGAGGAAGGGAGAGAGATAGTTAGAAACATCGATGAGAGAGAAACATCGACCAGCTGCCTCCTGCACATCTCCCACGGGGGATGTGCCCGCAACCCAGGTACATGCCCTTAACCGGAATCGAACCTGGGACCTTTCAGTCCACAGACCGACGCTCTATCCACTGAGCCAAACCGGTTTCGGCTTATCTTCATTTCTTAGATGAGGGAACAGAGGGTAGTGAGATTCACTCATTTGTCCCAAATCACACAGCTTATAGATGGAAGAACCTGCAATTGCTCTCAAGTCTGTCTCACTCTGAAGCCCATGCTTTTTACTAAGAAAGCAAGAATAAAAAAGGAGAAGAATGTGTGCAGACTTTTTTATTGTGCATAGTGACCCTAAGTCCAGATGATAATGCGTGTTTTCCTCATCAAAAGTATCTGGCTTCTCATTACACATGAGCTTATTTTATGTCCAAATTTACCATCAAAAGCCCAATTTAACACCCAACCCCTTTGAAAAATTGTGTATGGCTGTTGGGTACCAGGTTACTTGTTAGAAGAGCTCCCCTGCAGGGAAGCTCTTTGTATGACACTGGCAGTGATTATGAAACTGAAGATTGGAAGGATGATGAAAATTAAACACAAAAGGTGGGGAGTGCTATCAGTGCATGAATAGAAACACAGCTTTGCTTTATTGGCTGACTGTCATATTGACACATTACCTTATGGTCAATTAGAAAAGGGTTATGCTGGGAGGTTGTTAACAGTCCCAACCAATGTGATGGAGAAAAGGGAGAAGATGGAAAACTAGTTCCTCTACTCATGAAACAAATAGGAATTATAAAAATATATATATATGAGCAGAGACAAATTATCCTTAAAAGAAGACATGCCCATTAATGGAAAAACTTATTTAAAAAAAAAACAAAACCCTACCTTTTAATCTAAAGTAAGTTTAGAATTATTTGAATAAACAAGATCGGTATTTTTAAATATATGTTGACAAAAGCAATACTGTGGAGGAAAAATTTTAAAGTAGAGAAAAAGAGTAGAAAGATAACTGTAAGTTAAATAGCAAAGACTCTTAGTTTCTGATCAACCTGGGTAAAAATCTTGGCATTGTCACTTTTTAGCTTTGCTATCTGTCTTTATTTACATATCTTTGCAACACTCAGTTTTCTACCTATAGAGTGAATACCCATCTCACTGAAGTGATTTAAGTATTAAATTATCTACACTAATACAAGAGAAACATGCAAATTGGTGTCACTCTGCTACGCCCACCAGCCAATTGGATGAGTATGCAAATTAACCCAACAAAGATGGCAGTTAATTTGCATACACAGGTGGAGCAGCCAGAGCAAAGACTGAAGGCTCCGGCCGGAGTGAAGATGGAAGACTGAAGACTGAAGAGGCTTGGCTTCTCTGCTGCGGCTGGAGAGAGGGGCTGGAGTGAAGGCCTGGGTCCCGGGTGCCAGGGGAAAACCAGTGCCGGCAGCCAGGGGAAGGGAAGGCCTATTGCATGAATCTCTTTGTGAAACAGGCCACTGTATAATATAAAGAACTTACCCAGCACAGTGCATAGGTAATAGTAGGTGAACAGTTATAGGCATTGCTAATCTAAGTAAAAAAAATAAAAAGTACATCCATAATCTTATCCATAGTTTACCATTCTTAACATATTGGTGTATCTTCTTCAGCCTGCTTTATGTGTTTATACTTTATATTGCTAATATAATTCCAAAAATTCCATTTCTACCCTGAATTTTTCAATTAAAATTACAATAAGCAATTCATTAGTTTTTATTGAGATTAAATTCACATTACATAAAATTCACCATTTTAAAGTGAACAGCTCAGAAGCAGTAAGCATATTGACAATTTAACCATGAGCTATGTTTAGTTCCAAAATATTTTCCTCATTCCAAAATCAAAACCTGTACCAGTTAAGCTATTATTCTCCATTACTTTCTCCCCCCACCTTCCCTCCTGGCAACCAACCACTAATCTGTTTTTTGTCTCTATATATTTACCTATTCTGGATAATTTATACAAGTGGAATCATATAACTTATGAACTTCATTTCTGGCTGTTTTTTTTCACCTAACATAATTTTTTTAAAGATTTCAGATTGTAGCATGTGTCAGTACTTCATTCCTGTTTACCACTGAATAATACCACATTTTATCTATAATACCAGAGTTTGTTTATCCATTCATCTGTTCATAGTATGTAGGTATCCTCGAGCACTTGGCAATTATTCAGAATGTTGCTATAAACCTGAGGGTGCATGTATTTGTTTGAGTACTTGTTTTCAAGTCCTTTTGATATATAACTAAGAGTAGAATTGCTGGGTCATTTGGTAAATCTATGTTTAACTCTTTGAGGAGCAGCCAAGACATTTCCACAGTGGCTGAAGCATTTTGCATTCCCACCAGCAATGTATGAGGGTTCCTCTTTCTTACATTTTTGCCAATACTTGTTATTTTCTACTGTTCTAAAAATTACACCTATCCTAGTGAATATGGAGTGGTACCTTGTAGTTTTGATTTGCATTTTCCTAATGACTGATGATGAGTAGCTTCTTTTCATGTGTTTATTGACCCTTGTATAGCTTGTTTGGAGACACTTTCATTTAATCCTCTGCCCATTTTTTTTGGCACTTAAGTTTCCTTATATTTTTATTTTTTATTTTATTTTTTAAATTTCTTTATTGATTAAGTTATTATATGTGTGTCCTTATCTCCCATTGCTCCCCCACCTCATCCCCAATCATGCCCTCACCCCCCTGGTGTCTGTGTCCATTGGTTAGGCTTATATGCATGCATGCAAGTCCTTTGGTTGATTTCTCCTCCTTCCCCCACCCTCCCCTGCATCCCCTCTGAGGTTTAATGGTCTGATCGATGATTCTCTGTCCCTCTGACTATTTTTGAATTTTATCTTTTTTATTGAGTTGTACAAGCTATTTATATATTCTTGATAATAGATCCTTAACAGATATATGACTATCCAATATCTCCTTCCATTCTATATGGAATATTTCATTATTTTTAATTTTTTAAAAATTACAGTTGACATTCAATATTTTAATAGCTTCAGGTGTACAGCATAGTGGTTAGACATTTATATAACTTATGAACTAATTCCCCCTGATAAGTCTAGTACCACCTGGCAGCATATGTAGTACTTATACTATTATTGACTATATTTCCTATATAATACTTTTCATTCCCATGACTACTTTTTAACTGTCAATTTTTACTTTTTTTAATTCCATCACCTTTTTCAACATTTAAAACATTTATTCATATCATCTATTAAATAAGGCTTCTAAGTTTTTATGCATTCAGAACATTCCAAATTGTAGCATATAAAGCATTAAAGACCAAAATGCAACACTGAAGTATCCAACCACAGAGGGATGATCAAATTAAATATAGTGAATCCATATTCAATGTGATATAGTGATCTGCTACCCCACTGGACTGCCAAAATAAATTGCTCTGTTAAATAATATAGACCCAGAAGCTTAAAATTAAACTTTTATATTTTATGGAAACAGAAGGAAAATTTACTTTTCATTTATTTCCAATCAATAACTCATCCTCATTCTTATCCCTTATCCCTCACCTCGATTACTTAGTGCCTTACCGGTAATAACACCAGTTCTTTGCATTCTGTGTATTTTTGTGGAATGGTTATTAACATGTGTTCATCAAAGCTCTTCTTTTTTAATTAATATATTTTTATTGATTTCAGAGAGGAAGGGGAGAGGGAGAGAGAGAGATAGAAACATCAATGATGAGAGAGAATCATTGATCAGCTGCCTCCTGGAGGCCCCCTACTAGGGATTGAGCTTACAATCCAGGCATGTGCCCTTGACTGGAATTGAACCTGAAACCTTTCAGTCCACAGACCTATGCTCTATGCACTGAGCCAAACCAGCTGGGGCAAAGCTCTTCTTAGTACTGTAGCATTTTCCCTTTTTTAATACACCAATGTAGGTGCCGCTTCCACAATTTGAGCATTTCAATGCAAGTCTTCAGTCCTCAAATTAAAATTGAAATAACTTTAAAATAAATGTTTTCCAAAATGTTTTTTTTTAATTTTTTATACTAGCAAACATTTAACTTTCACCTAAAATGAAGAGGTGGTTTTTATGATTATGTTAATATTTATTTTGCAAGGAAAGCAAGGATAAGAAATCTTGCTGTTAATGAATTTGCGATTCATTAATTTACCAAATATGTATTGAGCCCCCAAATTATGCCAGGAACTATGTTATGTAATGATAATTCAAAAATGAAATAACCATTATATGCCCTCAAATGAATTACATAAATGCATAGTCAAGTACAGTTATTATCACATCGTTTCTCCACATTCTTGTGGAAACACAGAAATCTTTAAAACTTCTTGTGTAAGTCAAGAACTTTTCACAGATGATGTAGTTTAAACTTAGTTTCAAAGAATAAATTGCAGGTATGCCCATTGAATACACTTAGAATGGAGGTGGAAGATGTCCTAGGCAGAGGTAACAGCATGTACAGTAATTCAAGGAAATCTGTGAGAGAATTTATGAGAGAGACTTTGGTGTTTCTATAATATGAAATGAAAGAGGCATGAGAGAAAGATATGGCTGGGCAGGTGAGACAAATCATAATAACTTTTGAAAATAGAGGAGCAGCATAAATTGAGTCTCGGAGGTGGAATATTTGATTTAGGGACAATCAGAACATTTGTAAAATTGCAAATGCCCACTTAGTGCAAAACTTACGTTCTTTTCCATCCTGAGCCTATGACCTGTAAAAAATACAATCATTCTCACTTATCAACCTAGGTCTATGTTTCCTAAACTGGGCATTATTATGTACTGACTAGAGGCTCGGTACACGAAATTCATGCAAGGGAGGGGAGGGGGGCCCCTCAGCCCTGCCTGTGTCCTCTCACAATTTGGGACCCCTTGGCCCTTAGGGGATGTTGGGCCTAAACCGGCAATCAGACATCCCTTTCACAATCTGGGATGCTGCATGCACCAGTGACCATACTTTACATACAGGTGAAAGGCATCTTGCTGTTGAGTAGGATGCTACATTTTTTTGCCCTGATTATAAAGAGTAGTACATAACATGATCCTTCTTAGGCAGTAGTTCCATTTTCCCCATCTTATGGGTGGAAAACTGAAGCAGAGAGAAGTTAGGTAATTGGCTTTGTCACACAGTTATAAGTGTCAGAATCAGGGCTGACCACAAAATGTGCAAGCCAGAATCCATGCATGTCATCGCTGCATCATCCTATTTTTTCAGTGTTTGAGTAGCCTTGCCAAGTTTTAATTTTTAAATCTAAGAGACTATTCATTCCCAATAAATAGAGTAGGGTCCCTAGACCTGGCTGGCAATGAGGTCCATCTGTGGGGTGACAGGTGGGCAGGGTGATCGGATTGTACTGGGAATTTAGGTGCCAGGGGGAAAGTGATGATAGTTGAAAATAAATAAAAAAATAAGTAAATGACAGATAATGGCAGTCTACACAGAAAGAAATTCAGAAAGCCAGGTAATTTGTCCTAAGTTCCACAGACATAAAGGAATGAAAGCAAGATTTAAATCCAGATTAATCTTACTCTAAAGCTGGTATTTAAACCATGTCACTTCCTTGTGTTATCCTAATATAAGAAGAGCCAGGGTCCGTAACATCCAAAATGACCAGATGGATGACCAAATGCCAGGCTGCAGGTGCAGCAGGCTTGGGTGGGCTGGGACTTATGGCAGCAGGGACGGGGTTGGGGAGGCAAGGCTCTGTGGAGGGCAGCCTGTACTCCCCACATGGCGGCGGTGGCTGTGAGTGCTCCTGATGGCCTGCAGGGACTGCTTCAGCTCAGCTCACAGGCTCCACTTGGTGACCTTAACAGCCGCCACCACATGCTGTGGTATAAAACACATTGTGTAAGTTAACAGAAGTGCAGGCACCACCTCCATGCCACACCCCCACTTCTGTCAGTCCCTCTCTCCCTGAGGCACCCTCCCTGAGCTGTTTCCAGTGAGGCCTATGGGAAGACCCCACCCTCGGAGCACTCACAGCAGCAGTGAGTCCTGTGTCACCATGGTGCCCATGGCGGGACAGGGCTGTGGACGACGTGTCAGGAGGAGGCTGTGGGCCCTGGCTGGCTGGGGTGCAGTGGAATTCTGGGTCTCCCATGATCAGGGGCATGGATGGCCTCCGAACCAGACCCTGACAGGAGGGAGGAGGGCAGTTGGGGGCGAGATCAGGCCAGCAGGGGAAGGCAGGTAGGGGCAATCAGGCAGGCAGGTGAGAGGTTAAGAGCCAGCAATCCCAGATTGTGAGAGGGATGTCCGACTGCTGTTTTAGGGGATCCTGTGGGATCGGGCCTAAACCGGCAGTCAGACATCCTCCAAGGGGTCCCCAATTGGAGAGGGTGCAGGCTGGGCTGAGGGAATCCCCCCATCCATGAATTTCATGCACTGGGCCTCTTATAATTATAAAAGTTTTACAATGTCCTAATACAGACTTCAGCATATAGATATAATTTTGAAGTCTAAGCCAATAGTCATAGCATTGTTTATTCTAGTCATCTCTGTTGTAGATTTGGTGTGATAAAAGTCTCTAAACAAAACAGTAATATTTGTGAAAAGATAATGTCTAGGAATTAAGTTAAAAATAATTTTGAGCTATATTCAGAAAAATTTTAAAGAAACAAAAGAAAAATAATTCATCGCAAGTATGGAAGCCTAAATAAGAATATTAGTTAACTTACCATCAGAAACGATGAAGATGAGGAGAAAGTGGATGCCATATTTAAGTGCTGAAAGAAAAAAAGTCAACCAAAATTTTATATACATTAAAACTGTCTTTCAAAAATAAAGGCAATTGTATAACATTATGAATAAACAAAATGTATTACTTTAAAAGAGTTGGTTTATTTATGTAAATTTTAACTCATAATAAAAGGATAAGGAAAGAAGACAGAATGAAATTGGTTGGTAGCAAACCAAAATTATATGAACTAAGAGAAGAATTTCTTCAGGTTAAAAGCAAATTACTCCAGATAATAGTTTGAATACACATAAAAACAAAACAGTGACCCTAATTATGTAATTATAAAAAAACTGTCATAAATACATATTTTATATTTTCCTTTAATAGATTTTAAAAGTACTGCTATAATACAATATGTACATAATTATGTATTTTGACATATAACATATAGAATATAGATTATTTGACAATAATTATTTGGCACAAAAGAAATAAGGTAGGTATAAAGCTCATTAGAATAGGACATTCACATCAGATATTAACTCTAATCCACAAAGCAAAACGAATAGAATTAGAGAGAATTAGAAAATCTAACAATAAGTCAATAATAGTGAGATTTCAATACCTTACTTATAATAAGTGATAGAAAAATTAGGCATAAAATTTACAAGGAAATAGAAACTTGAAAAAAATATATAAAAACTTAGACTTAATATGTCTCTATAGAACCTCCATTCAAGAATAGTGGAAAATACTTATTTTCTATTGCACATGGAACATTCTCTAGGAGAGACAATCTGTTAGGACATAAATCAAGCCTCAATAAATTCAAGAGGATTAAAATCATTCAAAGTATGTTCTATGGCCAAATTGAGATGAAATCAGAAATCAGTAACGGAAAGAAATTTGTGAAATCCACAAATGTGGGAAAATTAAACAACACATTTGTAAATAACCAAAAAGCAAAAAGAGAAATTGCAAAATGATTTGAAATGAATGAAGACAAAAGAATAAATACATGATAAGCAGTCAATATTGTGCCTAGAGGGACATTTATAACTTCAAATATATATAAAAAATATCTTAAAATAATCTGATTTTCCTCGTGGATAAAAGAATTAGAAAATGAAAAGAACCAACTAAACTGAAAGCAAGTGGAAGAGAGGAAATTAGAGTGGAAATAAATAGAGAAAGAAGAAACGGTAGCTGCTCTGGCAGGTGCAAAGAAGATTAAAGATTAATTCCGTGTCAGGGCACATGCCCAGGTTGCAGTTTTGATCGTCTTTCAAGGTTTATACAGGAGGCAGCCAATCAATATTTCTCACATTGGTCTCTCTCTCTCTCTCTCTCCTCTCTCTCTCTCAAATCAATAAAAACATGTCTTTTAAAAAGAAATAGTTAGCCCTACCTGTGTTGGCTCAGTTGATAGAGCATTAGCCTGCAGACCGAAGGGTCCCCGGTTTGATTATAGTCAAGGGCACATGCCCAGGATGAGGGCTGGAGCCCCAGTAAGGTGGTGTAGGAGGCAGTTAATCAATGATTCTCTCTCGTTATTGATGTTTCTATTTCTCTCTCTCCCTCTCCCTTCCTCTCTGAAATCAATAAAAAATATTTTTTAAAAAGAAAAACAAATAAAAATAAAATAAGAATTTGGTTCTTTAAGATCAACAAAACTGACAAAACTTCAGTTAGACTGGTCTAAGAAAAAAAGAGAAAATCCTCAAATTATTTAAATCAAGAATGAAATAGGATACATCACTATATACTGCACATAAATAAACATTTATCTATGTATATCATATGGGAACACTGTTAATAACTGTATACAAAATATATATGTACATCTTTGATAAAAGGCCAAAAATTCTAGGAAAATTTTATTGTGTTAATATAGAAACTACTAAAACTATATTAGGAAAAAAAACCATAAAATCCAAAAAGACTTAGAACAAGAAAAAATGTTAAATTCTTAAGCAAAAACTTCCCCAAAAGAAAATCTAAGGCCCAGATAGCTTCACTGATAAAATTTTTAAAATGTAATAACAAGAATTAATACCAATTCTTCAAAAAGAATTATTCAATATCAATTCATTAATACAATCTTTTAAACTCTTCCAAAAGTTAAGAGGAGGGTATATCTTCCAAAAATTAAGAGGAGGGTATATCTCCCACTTTGTGTCTAATGTTATCCTGACACCAAATATATCACAAAAAGTAAAACATAAAGGCTAATATCTCTTATGTAGGTACAAAAACCATCAATAAAATACTGGCAAAGTGAGTCAAGCAATATATAAAAAGAATTATATATCATTGCCAATTAAGATTTATTCCAGGATGCAAGGTTGGTATCCTAAATTATGGACTAGATGCTATTAAATGATTTTAACAAAGTTATTGAATACAAAATAGACATTCAAAAATAAATTGTATTTTTATACATTAGCAATGAATATTCTGAAAATGAATTAAAGTAAATAATTTTACTTACAATATTATAAAAATAAAAATACTTAGTTATAAATTTTACAAAATAAGTACAAGACATGTACACTGAAAACTATAAATTTTTTGTAAGAAAGAAAAGATTGAAATAAATGGAAAAAGTCCCCATGTTTATGGACCTGGAGATTTAGTTATTTTAAGAGAAAAACCTCCCCGAATTGAGTTACGGATTCACATAATCTGTATTTGAAGCTAACCTGACCCCAGAAATTGACAACATAATCCTAAAATTTCTAAGGAAATGCAAGGGATTCAGAATAGTCAAAACAATCTTGACATGCCAAAACCGGTTTGGCTCAGTGGATAGAGCGTCGGCCTGCGGACTGAAGGGTCCCGGGTTCAGTTCTGGTCAAGGACATGTACCTGGGTTGCCGGCACATCCTCAGTGGGAGATGTGCAGGAGGCAGCTGATCGATGTTTCTCTCTCATCGATGTTTCTAACTCTCTATCTCTCTCCCTTCCTCTCTGTAAAAAATCAATAAAATATATTTAAAAAATAAAATAAAATAAAACAATCTTGACAAAGGAGAACAAAGTTGGAGGGCTCACACTTTCTGATTTCAAAACTTATAAAACTATAGTAATAATGCTGGCATGGTACTGGTATAAAGACAGACACATAGATCCATAGAATAAGTGAGAACCCAGAAAGAAACCCATGTATCTATGATCAATTATTTTTCAGTAGGGTGTCAAAATCGTAATGTGAAAAAAAAATTGTCTTTTCAACAAATAGTTTGAAGGCACCTAGATTATCAAATGCAAAAGAATGAAGTTGAACTTATACCTCATAGTCATTATAAAAATTAATATTTTTATTTACATTTACAAAAGTGAATAATCTGCAGAAACTAATATCATTGTGGGATTGTAGAAGGATTGGGGAAATGGGGAATGATTGCTAATTAGCATGGTTTTCTATTAGAGGGAACAGCATTTTTCTAAATTTAGATTTGGGTAATGGTTATATGAAAGTATGAATATACTAAGAAACAATGAGTTCTACATCTGAAATAGGCAAATTATATGGTATATTGATTATATATCAATAAATTGGAGTAAAACAAACAAATAAACAAACAAAATATCACCTGATACCTTGATCCTGAGGAAACTGACTGTTGATATTACTAATTATCTGGAGTCTCTCTACTTCTTCCCAAAACTGTGTTTTAATGAGTTTAATTTGACATGACCTAATACTACTGAAACATTTTTATTTTAAAATCTTAGTCAAATAAAATACACTTCTTTTTTTCTGTTGATATTCCCACAGGAACTGTGAGAATTGCTATGTGAACAAACTATTTCATTATGTAATAGGAAATAAAATTGTTGCTATTGGCAATAAAATTAAAAACAACAAATCTTGGCTGAGTTCTTTCCAATGGTTAGTTTGGGGATTTTTTTTAGATGAGTTAGTGAGTGATTTTAAGTGTCAGTACAATTATACACCTGTCAGGAGCAATGATTCTATTTCTTCTAATTGATCTCCAGTGAATTCTAAGCACTATTAGGCAGTGTTGCCTATACTCAAAGCTGTCAGTGGGAAAAAAGAAGAAGGAAAAACAAGCAAACTACTACAAAGAGTAGAGGGAACAGTGGAAGATGGGGAATTTGTTATCTGAAACTATTTGGTCATCAGGTTTTGTTACAGAAAAGTGTGATGTACCTTTGAGATCCCTCACCATTGAATTCTTCCTTGTAATCATTATTTTATTTAAAAAGATTATATATATTCTTTCTTTCAAATAGTGTACATTTGAAGCAAAAATATTTGCCTGGAAACCAACATAACCTTCTGCAGCATCCATGCTTATTTATATTTGTAACTGGACAACCAATGGGTCCAGGCTGCCTATCACTACTAAAGCAGGTGTGTTATTCTAACTGATGGGCAACCTTCTCAGCAGGTAGAAGTTGCATGCATGATGAGCAGAGATTTTGTCTGGAACTCTGAATTCATGTTGGAGACTTTGCTGAGATACATTGAGCCCTGTACTCTCTGTGTCAAGGACTTCATGATAAATTGGGGTTTGTCTTGCAGTCCTTAAAACTTGCTTAGTTCAAGACCATCATCTAACAGGAAGTTTTCAACCTCGTCAGACTGCTAAATGTCTTGTTTACTTTTTGCATTTCTTTGGCTAAGGTATTGAACTATCTTACTCCTACTTCCAAAGAACTTTGAAATTGGCACAATTGTCTTGAGTATCTTGTCCAAGAGAGGGCTTCATTGTTCACTTTGACAATAAAATAATATCCATTTTGATTCGGCAGATATCAAGGCTATGTTTGAATTATCATTGAGCTTCAAAATTCTGTTTATTTACATGGTTGAAAACATCCTGATGATTTCACTTATCATTACGCTGTTACTATTCCTCACATCATTGAAATTATCCATTGGTTGTTTAGAATATATACATGCATTTTTACCCATTATCCAATTGCATTCAGATTTCCTTGATTTTAAGAATTATTTATAAGATATTGATGAAATAAAATTACTGGGTACAAAAGTCTTTAAAAATTTTTACACCTATTGACAAATTGCTTTTCAAAATCCCGACAACCTGAAATTACTCAAGTTTTTTTTAAAGATATTTTTATAATAATATATTTTCCATCAAATTGGATCCATAATGTATGTTTGGTTTTATATGGTGCTCTTAAATTGAACATTTAATCTTGAGAATGGTTTATATCATTATTACTCTTGAACAACATGATTTGTAATAGCTTTGCAATATTTCATTATAGGCTGTATCATTTAATTAGCCTTTACCTTATTATGCTTGCATTTCTTTTTACTGTAAGTGTTGTTTTCTTATGCACTCATATAAATATACAATATTTAAAATTTATTTTTAATTAAGGATATGAACTAAGTTAAAAGACAATTCTACTTCTAGATAGAATTTGAGAATGTAGACTATGTTATAATCTTCAGACTCTACATATGAGAGCTTCATAAATGCTAGATTTATTATTTGTTTTCTCTTACTATCATCCAGCGCAATGCCTGTCATCTAGAAAGTAGTTCATTTTTTGTTATGTGAATGAATAGTGGGAAGAACTAATATGGTTGGCCTTGCTTATTTACTTTCTAGTATAACCAAGCATGCTAATCCTTTAGTATAAGATACATTTCTTAAATGAATGGGAGGTGGTATGGTTCATTTTATTTTGTTTTGTTTGTTTCATCATCTGTTTAGTTCAAAATAGCAGTATGACTTCAGGCATATTTTTCAATTCTATTCCTATAATGAAGGGTTATTGAGAGCTAATAACTAGCAACTTCCTCTTATGGATTCAACTCCCTTCCCCTGATCATTAATCCTGCAAGGATTCTTTACACCTTGATCATTACTGCAGGATACAAGGAGCCAGAGTTATAGGAGGAAGCATAAAAATTGAAAGATCATCAGATTTCAACATCAGAGGCCCAAACCTCCACAAGACTCCTATTAATCAACTCTTGAGAGCTCCATCTAAACTCAATGATGAGCAAAGAGGGAATAGTTGATTGATTCATTGAAGCAACTCCATTTTGATAACCCCTTGATAGTGGTTTGACTCATGCTCCTGTCATCATAAAGCCCCCTGTTGCGTGAGCTAATTGAAACCTCACAAAATGGTGTCACTTGAATAGCATTACTCTTGCCTGATTGCAAGTCCCTCTTACTCCCAATGTCAAGATCACATTTCACTGAACAGTTATATGGGTCACAACATGAAAAGGATTAATTTCTGCTTGATTACCCTCTGCTGCTATAACCTGAAATGCACTTCATAGCAAGTGGGCTCTTTGCATCTTTGCTAATCTGCCACGCTGGCAATTGTTTTGAGGGTCCTCTGTAGCATTCTAATAAGCATTAAATAGAAGTATTCTTTTACTTATGAAATAGAAGCCAATAAAGCAAATTATGCTAAGAGTAATATCTAGTGACATCATATATAGTTGTGTGTGTGTGTGTGTGTGTGTGTGTGTGTGTGTGTGTGTTTATAAGAGTAATACAAATAATTCCCTTATAGGTGGCTTATGTAATGGTTAGTGTACAATAAAGTCACAATAATATTTTTTGGGGCCGAAACTGGTTTGGCTCGGTGGATAGAGCATCGGCCTGCGGACTGAGGGGTCCCACGTTCGATTCCGGTCAAGGGCATGTACCTGGGTTGCGGGCACATCCCCAGTGGGGAGTGTGCAGGAGGCAGCTGGTCGATGTTTCTCTCTCATCGATGTTTCTGACTCTCTGTCTCTCTCCCTTCCTCTCTGTGAAAAATCAATAAAATATATTTAAAAAATATTTTGGGGGATATGAACATTTAAGAAATAAAATTGTGGAAGTGATATGCTCTATAAGTAATAAGACACATAATAAATTTCTTTAACCTATCCAAGAATCCTCATAAGGAAGGGTTATAAGGATTCTTAGATATTTTAAGGACTTGGTATAATCTCATTCCAAGCATGTTATTATAATCATGTAAAAATGTATTAAGTTTGGGTGTTTGAAAGAACTCACAAGATTCTACCCAATATAGATATATAAGGCTTTCATTTTAAGGCAAAGGACATGTATAGCAAGAGAAGAAAGTGAAGGTAAGATCTATGATCTATAGAGAGACATCAGGCTTAAGCACCCAGGATCCTTATTCAAACAGGGAAACACTTTTCTTTCCAGACTGAACCCCCAAGAACTTGACTTCAGGAAAACTCAAAGTAGAATTTCCACTCAGGTCTTTTTCTCCTCTTTGCCGCATAGCCAAGCCAAGCTGTCTAATCAGTTTCCAAGTGAAGGCATCAGTACACAAACTGACCCTGGAGGTTTGCAGGGGAGTTTCAAACTTTAAAAAGTACATGATCCATCTCACGCCCCCCCCCCTTATTTTTTGGCCAATAGTCAAAACCAGAAATCCAGGCATCCAGATATAAGTATACAGCTTTCACAGTCAACCTGTAAAATAAGTCAGTTCTCTGTAAATAGTATCAGTGATTATAAAGGTAGCTATACTAATTTTCTATTGCTATGGTAACAAATTTCCACAAACTTAGTTGTTTAAAAAAATGTATTACTTTACAGTTACAGATATTAGACTTAAAAAAAAAAACCCACACAACTGTTTTTAAACAATATATGTAAAAGACCCAGCAGAGTATTTGTTTCACTGTACAGTAAACAAGTGAAAACTTCATATATTTTTTGGGATTATCAATTATAACATTTAATTACTTAAAAATTTTGTATCATATAAGCATAAAGAGCATTAATCAACAGATAAGTCCCTTTTTAAATATTTTTAGGAAGTACTTAATGTTGATTTCTTTAGTATTACAGTGTGTTTTAACTATCATTACATTAATATAAACTCATAAATAGGAATAGGATGCCTCTCTCTCTATCTCTCTCTCTCTCTCTCTCTCTCTCTCTCTCTCACACACACACACACACACACACACACACTGTATGATTCCTTTTGGCTGATCAATTTCTACACAATACCAATGCAGCTTCATAGATATCCTTCTGTTTCTCAATGAACAGAAAGTTTTTCAGGGTAAAAAGCAATGAATCAATGTTTTAGACAACTTATAGCAATTCCCACAATTTTATAAATAAGAGGTAGAATGAATAGATTCTCTTTTTAGAGGTCCACACTGTTAATTTCCTCTTGTTCTAATATCCTTATGGTTCTTGAGACATTGTAATGAACATTCCTATGGATATGTTTCATTAGCTTTTTATGAATATACCAATTTGTGCTTCTAATAAAACTATAGCAAGTATTTATCCAACTATCAACTGCTATGTTATGTCAATCACCAGATTCTTTACATTTTTTAACTCAAAAGAAATCTTGTTTACCATTTGCTTCAAAAATTTTAAAGGGCTCAGCAGGCAATTTGCATATGTCACTAGTTTAACTGAGCAAGAATTAGCAAATTAAATCTTAATTAGCTAATTTATGCATAATTTTAGGGAAATTATATGCTTTGTGCAGATGACAGGTGGGAAGTAAAGCATTTAACTTGCATTGAATTGAAGTTTTTCTTGACTTTATGAATTTTAATAGAAAAATAACATTTAGCTGTTAAAATATGTGTCAACCTGAGTAGATCCAATCTGGAGCCACTAAAATAAATTATTTTATGAAAGAGACTCATTGATAGACATTGAAGTACTCCTAATCATAAGTACGTAAAATGCCAGGGCTGACCATCAGACCCTGATAAATGGATGAATAGTTTACTCTGACACAGGTTTCTGTGAAAGAGAGGGCTAAGGGACTCTATTACTTTAGTAGTAAAGTTCTGTTCACCTGCCTTGTTGGCTTTTTTAAAAAAAAAACTCTTTATTGATTAAGGTATTACATATGTGCCCTTATCCCCCCATAATACCCCGACCCCTCCACTCATGTCCCCACCCCCCTGTTGTCTGTGTCCATTGATTAGGCTTATATGCATGCATACAAGTCCTTTGGTTGATCTCTCCCCCTTACCTCCCCGCTCCCCTACCTTCCTTTTATTGTAACAACAGCTTGAACTCAAATTAACCTCTAGATACAATTAGCAGGGCAAATATCCTTGAGAAAGTATATGCTTCTACATGGTCAGGTCTTTAAAGACTAAAAACAGAGATTCTAGCGAAACACCCTAGGGCAGTGGTCGGCAAACTGCGGCCCCTTGAGTGTGGCTCTTCCACTAAATACCACGTGCGGGCGCGCATGCACAGTGCGATTGAAACTTTGTGGCCACACTCCAGGGGCCAAAGAGCCGTGTGTGGCTTGCTTGCGAGCTGCAGTTTGCTGACCACTGCCCCAGGGGATAGGGCTTGTTTGAAAAAGTCAAGGTAGAGGTTACCGCAGTCCCCTCAGAGGCCCCCACCCTTTCAGAGAATCCTCCTTACAGACATTCCAACCAAGTCCCATGCTTCCCCATGATAAAATATTATATTGAAATTAAAAGAGGAATTTTTCAAATAGGTTTTATGGTTCATAGCAATATTCTTAATTGTGATGCAATGATAAATTAATGAAATGTGAATGAATGCTAATTCACAATTCACATATATATTTATAATAAAGTTAAAATTGTTATTAAGGTGTTTTTTATTTCAATTTTATTTTGTACATATTTCATATGTATGGCTTAGTGTTTAGAAAATCATATACTTTACAAAGTGTTCCCCCTCAATATTTCCAGTACAACTGGCAGCATACATAATTATCACAATATTATTGACTATATTGCCTATGCTGTATTTTATATTCCTGCGACTATTTTGTAACTACCAATTTGTACTTCTTTTTTTAAATATTTATTTATCTTGCAATATTTTTAATATTAATATTGATTTCAGAGAGTAAGGGGGAGGGAGAGATAGAAATATCAATGATGAGAGAAAATCATTGATCAGCTGCCTCCTTCAAACCCACAACCGGGCCATGTGTCCTGACTGGGAATTGAACCATGACTTCCTGGTCCATAGGTACACACAACCACTGAGCAATGCTGACTGACCCCAATTTGTACTTCTTAATTCCTTCACCTTTCATCTAGTACCACACTCCTCCCCTCTGGCATCAATCAGTCTGCTCTTTGTGCCTGAATCTGTTTCAATTTTGCTTATTTATTTTGTTCTTTGGATTCCACCTATAAGTGAAATCATGTGGTATTTGTCTTTCTCTGACTGACTTATTTCACTTAGCCAAATACTCTCTAGGTTCATCCATGCTATAACAAATGGTAAATTTTTCTTCTTTTTTATGGCCTGGTAATATTGTATTGTATATATGTACCACCACTTTTTTTATCTACTCAATTGATGGGCACTTGGCTGCTTTTATTGCTTAGCTGTTGTAAATTATGCCACAATACATATATGGATGCATGTATTATTTTGAATTAGTGCTTTGGGTTTCTTCAGATAAACTCCCCAGAAGTAGAATCTCTGGGTCATACTGCAGCTCCAGTTTTAATTTTGAGGCAACTTCATACTGGTATTAAATCTTCATATGGGAGGCTTGGTAGTGTTGTGCAACAGTAATTATAATTGTACTCAGATGCCAGAGATGGTGGCATGCAAAACTCAAATCCCTTCACCTGGTACCCTCAGGCTATTGATCATCTTCGCGGTGCTCCATATTTCTGCACTGTCTCCCCACTACTCTTGAGATTTCATGTTCGTATCAAACCATCCCTGAAAACTTTATTTAAGCCTCTGTATAGAGGAGATCTTTACTTGCCCTTTTTTTAAAAAAAAAATGTATTTTATTGATTTCTTACAGAGAGGAAGGGAGAGGGAGAGAGAGTTAGAAACATCGATGAGAGAGAAACATCGATCAGCTGCCTCCTGCACACTCCCTACTGGGTATGTGCCCGCAACCAAGGTACATGCCCTTGACCAAAATTGAACCTGGGACCCTTGAGTCCACAGGTCAACGCTCTATCCACTAAGCAAAACCGGTTAGGGCAACTTGCCCTGCTTTTATCTTGCTAATGATTTGGTTCTTCTGGTCTTTGTTTCCATAGTTCCATGTACATTTATTTATCATCATGGCACGAATCATACCATACTATAATTGTAAATTTTCTTCTGCACTTTTCTTACTGGCTCCTTGAAAGAAAGGACTATATTTTATCCATCTTTGTATCTTATCAGTAATAGTTTGTTGAATATATTAAGAAACACTCTCATAACCTCCTAAGTACATTTTAGTTCAGTTCAACCCAAAACCATTCTCAAAATTATTTGTAAATGAAAGCTGTGGGTTTAACATTTTATTGTGAGGGCAAGTTACTGCTCTCCTCCACTCCACAGCTAAACTCCTCAAAAGAACTGACTCCTCTTGTTTTCTCACTTTCTCCTAAATTCATTCCAGTGAGACTTACACACTCAGAACTCAACTGAAGCACCTTGATCAACATCATCAATGACCTCTTTGATGCTAAATGCAATGGACAACTTTTGATCCTCATCTTTCCTTACTTTTAGCAAGGTTTCCTATAATTAACCATCCTTTCATTTTTAGATGTTTTTCTTCGATTGGCTTGAGGCACCATTCTTTATTGTCTCTCTTCTTCACTCACTCACAATATTTTTAGTATGCTTTGTTGATTTTTCCTTTATTTTTTTTCACTTCTAAATATTGGAAAACCCTAGGGTTTCAGCCTTAGACATGTCATCTCTATCTAGAACATCATTTCCTAGAGGTATCATTCAGAATTATGTTTGTTTTTTAATGGTAAAAATATTATTAGATGGTAATGATTCTCCATTTTTATCTATATCTCACTTCTCCCTGCATTCCAGAGTCCCATTTCTAATGGCTCACTGAAATATCTCTATTTGAATATATACTAGGGACCTCCAACTGAAGCTATTGGAATCTCATCCCTTGATCCCCAAGGATACACTTCCCCTTTCCACAGCACTCACATAGAAAATGTCATTTTTTTCTTTACTACCTCACCTTTGCTTCAGTTTTTCAGTTTCTATAATTTTACTTTAAGCTAATTCTGTAAAGGGAACCATACATTCATTTCTGTAATAAATATGTGCATTATATATGTTACCCTGACAGTTTATGTATGTTTGCTAAACATTTCTTGATGCTGTCATATTTGCAATTATTTTCTCCATGTGCTTGCTTCTAACTGTGAATAAATAGTTTTTGTCTTTCTTCCCCTAGATGGGAAAAAAAAACACAACCTTATTGCTTCTGGTATGGAGTATGAATTTAATTTAAATTATATGAGGAAAGAGCCCCAATACACAGGTTTTAAAAACACACGTCAACATTTGGCATTTGGATGGTCTATGTAAATCCAAGCTTTTAGCTGAATTCCAATTGAACAAATTATAGTTTGTGACTATAATTTATGGGAACTATGTAAATATCTACAACTTTATAGCCAACATTTCCTAAATTACTCATGAATTACTAATTGCTTTTTTTAAGCTACAAAATATGCAAATATATTTTCATAGTGAAGACATACTGAACACTCCAAGAGCCATTTGGTTAAAAATAAATAAATAATGACATTGAATGCTTTACGACAGGAAAGGGCACTATTTTCCTTTGACCGGCTAACTGGTCCAGATCTGTCTTACTTTGATGAAAACTGAGAATTGCAGAGAAATACCCTTGAAAGCAAAACTAGCCTTAGACCCTTAGACATGAGTAGAGTATGTGGCCACCTTCATGCAGAGCAGCTCAGCATAAAGAAAAGATTTGGATTTAACTGCTTCCCCTATCCCTAATTAGCCATAGTACCTTTGGCAATTGGCTTGAATTCTCTGAGCCTCATTTTCCTCATCTGTAGAGATAATATAATAAAGTCAGTGTTGACAAGTTTAATTAAATAAGTTATATGCTGATTTAGTATCTGATGCAAGAGGCTTTGTTTCTGTGATAATAATGATGTCTAAGATAATGATTTGATTTTTCCTTATTAAGATGATCTCATGGCCAAGCATATCTCTTTCTCTTTATTTAGATTTCACAGTTAAAAAATATTTATGACAATGCTAATTTTTCTGGAGTAAAAAAGACATGAAGTTGCAAAAACATTTTAGTATGATGCTCTCCTGTTAAATATTATAAAGTATGGGAGAACATGTGATTTCAAATCAGATTGCCTACATCTGAGAATGGGAGCCACTTAATAGCTTTGTGGAGTTAAGATTATCCAAATCACAATCTCCAAATCTCATTTTAGAAAACTATTATATGGGAATAAGAAAGTGTGCTTCATAGTTTCCTTCATTCCAACAAACATATCTTAGTCCCTTATATGAAATCCATATCCTCAAGGAGATTACTTCAGAAAGGGAGATAGTCATAAAAAGAAATAATGCTATCATAACCTGACGCATATAATAATAGAAGAAATGATAATGATCAAATCAGGAAGCAGACATCATTTTTTGTTGAGATTTAGCTATGAATTTTCATAGGAGGCAACTGATGCTTGATCAATAGCTTGAAAAGTTCATAATACAAATGTAAAAACATATCATGTTTAAATGCATAAAACAAGTGGAAATATATCATGATTTTAAAATAAAGTGATTAAAAATAAATAGAACAATTCTTCCAAAGTTTGTTTATAAATTTAATGGAAAAATCTCCCAAAATAACTTTATTAATTAATCTACTCATCTATCTACTAGTATATATAGGTCACCTCCCAAAACTAAACTAATTCTGAAGTTAATGTGAAAAAAATCAAGAATATTGAAGAAAATATTAGAAAACAGAAAAAGCAATAAAGGAAAATTGTTCTTTACAGGTATTAAAACATAAAATTGCATATGTCAAAAGAATATCATAATGATACACTAAAAAGGAAAAAGCAATGCAATAAAATATAAACTAAAAAAGATACAAACACATATATAAATGTGTACATATATATTTATGAGAATTTAATATGTGATGAAATTTGCATCTCAAGTCAATAATGAAAAAATGTTTGTTTTTTAAATTAAGGGGGTTGGACAACTGAGTAGCCTTTTAGAAATTAAGTTGGATCTACACCTAGCATTGAACACAGGAATTCAATTCCAAGTGAATGAAAAATTTAAGTGAAAAGATAAAAATCTTAAAAATACTGCAAGAAAAAATATTTTTTAAAAAGAAAAAACTCTGCATAATTTTGGAGTAAAGACTATTTTTCTATTTCTCAAAATCATAAATCCACAAAATAAAAGACAGAAAATCAAAACTTAATTGTCAAATTCAAACTTGAGAAAAATATGGTATTCAGAGTAAAGATTAAGTGCTAATTTCCCAAAGTTAAAAACAAAACAAAACATCTTTCTTTGAATTAATAAAAACAATTTTAAAATGTCTAAAAGTTATGAATAGATAATGTTGTAACGTACCCCGCGAATCACACAAAGGATGCCTCAGTCAAGAAGTTGAATTAAGGAGCCTTTATTCAAAAGCCAGTGGCTTAGAGGGGGCATTAGCTCTCCAAATCTCACAGCCCTGAGTGACTACAGTAGCAACCTCATAAAGGCAAAATCCACATCCTGCTAGATGTTGGAATGTGGAACTATCTTGTGAAAGCAGATTGTACAGAAGCAAAATTGAGCAAAGTTAATAATCTCTAAAGGTCATCTACAGTTTCAATTCCTGGAGCCAGTGAGTCAACAGGAAGCAATTTTTGCAGTTCTGGTTCTCAGGCACTGAAGAATAGCCTTTTTAAAACCACAATGGGGCTGGCAACAAAATGGGGTGATTTATGTGAATTTCCAGGTCTCATTCTGGAAACTAAGGTAACTACCTTATTATTTAAGCAAGCAAATGTGTACAGAAGCCAGAATAGCAGGGTTAAAATTTAAATAGCAGTTTTTACCTGAGATGAATGCTACTATGCACAGAAAAACTATAAAAATGCCCTGTAATCATTTAAAATCAACCTTATGCATTGGCTAAGAAATTAAAATTAAAGCCATACTGAGATGTAATTTATCCATCAAGCTGGCAAAAATAAAAAAAGTTTGAGAAAATAATGTGTTTATTGAATTGTGGGAAAACTTGTACACTGTACTCTCAATGTGTAACTGGACAATCAATGTGTCTGTGCTGCCTGTCCCTTCTTGAGCCAATTAAGCAGACACAGGGTTGAATCATATATGAGCATTTATCCCAATACTACCAGCAGTACGGGAGAGCAGCAGGTCATCCACAGAAATCTGTTCTGCACCCCACCATAAGCCAGTTGCCTGTATTGGGTAGAAGGACAGAGATTACATGAAAAAGTCGGCAAAAGGGCAATGAGCAGTTTACAGATATGCAAAGGGGCTGGGGAATCTTCAAAGGGCTTAGTGATATGCAAGGGCTGGGGTTTTCAAAGGGTTGTGGATTCTGGTTTCTGCAACAAAGTTGTTAATCTTTCCAGCTGCATTTCCAGGTGAGCTCCCAGGTCCCACAGGCAATCTCCCGACCAGGTTAGAATGTGCCTCCTTTAATCAGAATAACACAATCACAGTTAACAGAGCATGATTAATATTTCTTACAATTAGTTGGTTCCCAATATTTTATTTCTGTCCCTACCAAAAGCATAGATGCTGTGAGTGCCAAATTATACACCTGTGGAGGGAATTTGGAGATATTTATTAAAATACAAAATACACTTTGATATAGTATTCTCACCTCTGAATTCATCTTGGTGATACACCTTCCTGGTCACATAATTACATATGCTGAGTTATTAATTGTAGTATTATTATATTTTGCCAATGACTGGTAACACAAACAGTGGAATAATCACTCTATGAAACTTTTTGCTATAAGAAAGAATAAGAATGCTCTCGTTGAGTTTACATGAAAAATATTCTTGGATTTATAGTTAAAACAAAGCAGAGAGAGAAAAACTGAAGGGAAGTAGGAGGGAAGGTACAAGAGAGAGGGAATGAGAGAAGCAAGGAAATAAAACTGTGGTATGTTGTCTTTCATATAAGAAAGAGAAAAATGACACCATATACTTACATTTTCTTGTACCAAAAAAATTATAATATCTTCAGGTAATAAGCCTCAAATCACAGGTAAAACCCCCCCCCCCATACATTCTGTTGCTTGAATTACTCCCATGAGCCAAACATTCCAAATTAAAAAATAATAATAATGTGAAATGGAAACTTTCCTTTTTCTTATTTATGCCCATTCTCAAAATATACTATAGATGATCCCAACAAATGCCTTCAGCAAGAAATGCAATAGCTTTCTGAAAATCACTAAGTAAACAGAATCTTCTTCTTCAAGGAGAGTATAGAAGCCTCCTTTGTAGAGAACTGCAATTTAGGCAAATTCAACTTTTGTTTCCTGCCCTTCAAACTTTTCTTAGGCATATGATCTTTTAGATGGCTGAAGATGAGGAATCCCCTAATATTAAAGTTTATGGGAGGCATCTCTCAAGATGAAACTCAAGTGCTAAATCTTAATAAGAATTTCCAGACAACTTGCAAGGAGACATTCCAGCCTATGAAGTCAACCTGTCTTTCTTGAATTAATCAGGACAGGTTGCCACAACAAAATGCTATAGACTGAATGATTTAAATAACAGACACTTATTTTTGTCAGTTCTCAAGGCTGAGGGGTCCAGTATCAAGGTGTTAACAAGGTAGGTTTCATTCTGAGGTCTCTTCTCTGGACTTTCGATAGCGCCTATCTCACCATGTGCTCATGTGGCCTCTGTGCACTCATTGGGAAAGAGAGGCAAAGCAAGCTCTTTGGTGCCTCTTATAAAGGCACTAAACCATCAGGAGTGACCCACCCTCATGACCTTGTCTAACTTTATTGACTTCTTAAATACTATGTGACTAGAGGTTAGGGTGCCAACATATGAATTTGGGGGGACACAAACATTCATTTCAGAGCATTACCTGGGGTCTAAAATATTTTCTTGGAGGAGTTGGTTAACATACCAATTCTTAGACTGCCCAGCAGTGAATTCTGATTCAATTGGTATGGGGGTAGAGAAATGATAAAGTGGGGCTTGTAGGGAAGAGTTGATAGTAGGAGATTGTATTATTAACTAGAATATAGGAAGATAAATATGGGCATATAGGAAGATAGGTCCATGAGAAATGTAAGTGGTCAGCCATCAGAAGAGAAGCACAAAATGTAACAAAATTCTGAGAAAAAAATAGCCCTTCAGTCCGCAGGCCGACGCTCTATCCACTGAGCCAAACCAATTAGGGCTGGAAAAATAGCCCTTACTCGGTTATACTTCCTGTCAGATGGCTCAAGTCCATTATTAATGTAGCCTTTACCACTTTACACTCCCTGAAGTAATAGTCAAAAAGTTCAGAATTTATATGTATATTCAACTTGTAATATGTGGAAACTTAGTTTGTAGATGAATGAGTGAGTGTCATTGGATAGGGATTGTGGCCAAGCCATTAATTAATAGATAAATATCATGAATTATTTTTAATCATTTATTTCCAAGCCAGTTCTTTATATAAGTGTAAAAGTTATTATTTCCTCCTACTGGTGTATAAAATAAAACCATTAACTGATATTTGTATACTTACAATGCATTCTTCATCATCTATGTAATTAATTGGAGAGACTTCCATTTATCTCTACTACTAGAGGCCTGGTGCACAAAATTCGTGCACTGGGGTGTCGGGTTTCCTCAGCCCAGCCTGCCCCTCTCACAGTCCAGGAGCCCTCAGTGGATATCCTACTGACGGCCACAGTCTGGCAGCAGAGGCTCGGAGCAGGAGTCGTGTGTGTGTGTGTGTGTGTGTGTGTGTGTGTGTGTGTGTGTGTGTGTGTATGTGTATCTGCTGGGGTCCTGGCCCCTGCCACACCATAGAGACTTGGAGCAGGCGCCCCTCTGTGTTGATTTCTCAGGCTCCTGGTCTCCACTGCATGTTTTTCTCTCCCTTGAGCTGTGGCCAGGGTGGGATGCTGCCTGCAGACTGTGCTTTCCTGCTCATGGATCACCGGATCACTGCAGAGACTGGGGGCAGGCCCCAGTGGTGCTGCCTGTGGGAACTTTCCTGCTCTGGGATTGCCATGGCAATCCCAGGAGCAGGCCCACCTTGGGGCCTCCGCCCTCTGCACTTGCCAGCTCTGGGATCACCACGGGGTCCCAGCGGATAGCGGGGCTTAGGTGGCACATGGGGGTCCCGGCTGGGGGTGGGGCTTAGGTGATGCGATCACGCCACCTAAGCCTGGCCGCCCAAGACCGCACACAGGGCCCAGATGGCATCTGGCGCTGGCCAGCCCTGCCTGTAGTATGCAAATTAGCTGCCATCTTTGATGGTGGTTAATTTGTATATGGTACTGATTAGCCAATGGGAAGCGTAGTGGAGGGATGGTCAATTACCCTTTTTGTCCTTTATTAGATAGGATAGGGCTTGCCATACTGGAAAAAATATGTTAACTATCTTCAACACTAATGAGATCCTATACTGTCAGAGGCAAAGATTTGTTTTATTCATCTTCATATGCCCAGTGCCTAATACATTGCCTGGTTTATAGCAGGTGTTAATTAGCTATCAGGTGACATGAAAACAATTCATGTTAATTTTTATGTATCTGAGGTGTCAATAATCTGAAGTCATTAATAAATAATCACCAGTGATTCTTACACTTCTTTGAGTTGTTTCCGTATGGTTGGTGTGCATCCCATCTTGCATTGTGCCTCATTAGCCTATGAGTTCAAATATCCTATCTTTGATATGATACCACATTCAGATCTCAAACAGGTCTTCAAAGCCCTAGTAAGTTCCCCACTACCCTTTATTTCTGGAAGATTCTGGGAGGTTTTTCATCAGATGCTACTAGACATTGTTGTCTTTTTATGCTAGATGTCTGCTAGGTATTTGCCATTTTCACTCTCCCTCTTCTCTCTTGTCGAAATAGGTGGGCACAGACACACCCCATACCCTTTGTTTATATTTCTAAGGAGATGGATAGATAGCTCAAGAGATAGATAGATATCTACTGACCCTCTATGCTGCTGAATTAACATCTGCAGGTTTCAATCACCTGAGTCTACTTTGTGTTCTTCCACCTCTTTGAGGCTCCAAGTTCAATCTTCTGGTTGGGAAAGGCATCCTTATGGCATTATTTCCCTCCATCCTTTCTCTTCCAAGACTCTCCCAGGCTCTAGGCCAGTGATGGCGAACCTATGACATGCATGTCAGAGGTGACACACAAACTCATTTTTTTGGTTGATTTTTCTTTGTTAAATGGCATTTAAATATATAAAATAAATATCAAAAATATAAATCTTTGTTTTACTATGGTTGCAAATATCCAAAAATTTCTATATGTGACACAGCACCAGTTAAATTAGGGTTTTTCAAAATGCTGGCACGCCGAGCTCAAAAGGTTTGCCATCACTGCTCTAGGATCTAGACCACAAAAACTCCCTTCTTGCAGAATTCCTGACCGGCTGAGACAGCCCCGGTATGTAGACAACTTTGCCAATAATTACCTATGGTTTGGAGGCAGGCCTAGGACTATAACTTAAGTTTGGTAGGGTCCTCATCATTCTTTACATTGATTCTGTTCACTCACCAATTATTTATAGGGTATCTACTGTGTACTAGACACTGGTATACTCATGAGCAAACCATTGTCAAGAAATTTCTCTCATAAGCTTGTTTTCTAGTGACTGGATATAGATATTACAAAACAGATGATTATAAATAAAAAATCATAAATAAGTAAAATATGTGATATATTGGATGGTGACAAGGGTTTTTGCTTAAAATAAATGAG
This sequence comes from Myotis davidii, assembly GCF_000327345.1. NCBI lineage: Eukaryota > Metazoa > Chordata > Mammalia > Chiroptera > Vespertilionidae > Myotis > Myotis davidii. Next base: position 307,679 of record NW_006294074.1, read on the forward strand.
TAAAGGGAGTTTAGTGTATGGAAGTGAAAATAATCAGGGACATTGTCTTTTATAAAGTGACTTTTTTTAAGTGGAGACCAAAGGGAGGGGATCCAAAGGGATATCTGGAAAGAAATCTGACCAGACAACAGCACAGGGACAAAGGTTGAATGTGTTTAGACTGGCTTAACCAGATGTGGTTCATTATTAATCAAACTAGAGGCCGGTGCATGAAAATTCATGCACTCGGCGGGGGGAGGAGGGGTCCCCTCACCCCTGCCTGCACCCTCTTACAGTCTGGGACCCCTTGGGGGATGTCCACCTGACAGCTTGGGCCTGCTCACTGGGGGATTGGGCCTAGGCTGGCAGTCAGACATCCCTCCGGCAGCCCAGGAGCCCTCGGGGGATGTCCCACTGAGAGCTTAGGCATTCCCCATGGGGAGTGGGCCTGAGCCACAGTCAGACATCCTTAGCACTGCTGAGAAGGCCAGAGAGGCTTCTGCCACCACAACTGTGCTTACAGCCCTCAGCGTGGTTTGTGGCTGAGTGGAGCTCCCCCTGTGGGAGCACACTGACCACCAGGGGGAAGCTCCTATGTTGAGCGAATGCCCCTGGTGGTCAGTGCTTGTCATAGTGGCTAGCCGGTCTTTCCTGGTTGTTCTGCCATCAGGGTCAATTTCCATATTACCTTTTTATTATATAGGATAATTTGGTGTTCTACAGCAGCCACTGGCCAAGCTGTGAAGTTGGCTATGTATCTTCATTACTTAAATCTTAGTAATCAAAAACCCTCAGTTTAAATATTAAACCTCTCAACACAGCTAATATTTAGCACTTAACCAGTAGGATTTACTTTCTTACGACTTAACTTGAAATAAATCTTAATTATAGTAAAGAGAGGTTTAAGTACAAATTATAGAATCAAAATGTTTGACATCTACCCTTAGATGTAGAATAAGAATAATAAAGTGAAAATAATTTTTGAAAAAAGTTTCATGTTCTCATTTCCTTTGGTAAATTTTTATAAATAAGAAAGAATAAAATGTGTTTTAATAATATGTGATAATTCTTTAAAAAACATTTTTAAAAATCTTGGAAGTATGACATATGCTGAAGAAAAAGATATTTTTCAAACTCTCAAGTAGAGCATTAGAAAGATAATATTGAAAATGCAGTTGACTCTTGAACAACTCTGTTTTGAACTGCCTGGGTCTACTTTATGTGAATTTTTTTCAATAAATACTTGTACTGTTTTCAATTTGTAGTTGGGAGTCCACAGATGTAGACTGCCTATTATATACACTGACCTATGCCCATTTTATATCGGGGACTTGAACATCCATAGATTTGGGTATCAATGGGAGTCTTGAAACCAATCCCCCTCAGATACCACAGGAAAAACTAAGTTTTGGGGAGTCAAAACGTATACAGGACAGCATGAGGGTTGGTGCTCTTAACATCTTCATTATTGAAGAGTAAACTGTATATGCCTTTTTTAATCAGACCACAGAGTGTAACAGTATGACTTTAACAAAGCATTTACATGTCCTAATTCTCAGTTTGGGATTAGCAACATGAGTAAGGAAAGAAGGGTAATATAATCAAATTTACTTAGTAGAAAGAATTTAAGAATATGATGACATAATAAATACTTATTAATAGATACAAATTGTTTTTACTTGAAATAATTGAAAAGTAAAAATAATTTATAAAGAAAAATAATTCACAAAGACAAGGAATTCATAGAGCCTGGCACATGGACATTTTTTCCTATGTCTAAAATTTAAAGATATTAAAAAAATTAACATGATACATATTATAAAAAATTTAAGTATCCTTTTGGCAAGTAGATACTTTTTTATTTTAATTGGCATAATATAATATTAGTTTCAGTTATACAACATGATTATTAAATATGTGTATATTTTGCAAAATAATCAAAACAATAATTCTCATTAACATTCATCAGCACACATAGTTACATAGTTACATTCTTTTTCTTGTAATGAGAATGTTTAAGATCTACCCTCTTAGCAACTTCCAAATGTGTAATACAGTGTTAACTGTAGTCACCATGTTGTGTATAACATCCCCATGACTTATTTATGTTATAACTGGAATTTTTATCTTTTCATACTTTTTAATATTTTTTGTCTACCCACCACCCTCTACCTCCCACAACTACCAATCTGTTGCCTGTATCTATGAACTTGTTTCTGTTTTTGTTTGTTTGCTAATTTTTAGAGTCCACATATAAGTGAGATTATACCATAAGGTATTTGTCTTTACCTCTCTGACACATTTCACTTAGCATAATGCCCTCAAGATCCAACAATCTTGTTGGAAGTGACAAGATTTCCTTGTTTTCTATAATTGAATATATATATATTCATTCCACATTTTATTTAGCCATTTACTCGTGGATAGTCAATTAGAATGTTTAGTTGTTTTTGGTTGATTCCATGCCTTGGCTATCCTATCTAATAATAGAGAAATATGGTAATTAACTGTAACTTCGCTACCCTTCCCATTGGGATAATCTGGGTGATATGAAAATTAACTGCCAACCAAGATGGCAGCCGGCAGCCACGCAACTGAAGCGAACAGGAGGCTTGGTTGGTCCAGTGACGGAGGAA
>NW_006294074.1:310561-352212 GCF_000327345.1 Myotis davidii
ATCCAGGCTGAGGGCTGTCAGTACAGCAGTGGTGGTGGGAGCCTCTCCTGCCTCCTCAGCCGTGGTAAGGATGTCTGCAGCTTAGGGCTACTCCTCGCTGACAAGTGGACATGCCCTGAGGGCTGCAGTATGTCCAGAGGGATGTCTGATTGCCATCTTAGGCCCAATCCCCCGGGGAGCAGGCCTAAGCCAGCAAGTGGTCACCCCGAAGGGTCCCAGACTGTGAGAGGGCACAGGCCGGGCTGAGGGACCCCCTACCCCCAAGTGCAAAAATTTTTGTGCACCAGGCCTCTAGTTCTATATAATGCTACAGTGCATATATCTTTCTGAGTTAGTGTTTTCATTTTTGTTGGATAAATACCCTGAAGTGTAATTGCTGAATCATGTGGTAGGTATATTTTAGTTGTGTTTTTTTAAGAGAAAATAACCAAATTTAATTATAAATGTATGAATGAAAACTCCACATACATGAGAGAGTCAGAGACATCACACAGATGTACAGATCAAAGACAGAAAGTTAAAGATGAGGGATATGTAACAGTCTAGCTAAGGAAGAGATAAGGTGTCTTGGGGCTTCAGAGGGGAGGAAGGTGATTTTCAGGACACTAGAAAGAGAAGATGTTTAGTAATTAGTAGTATTGGTGTACCATTATGGTAGTTTCAGTTATACAACATAATTATTAAATGTTTGTATATTTTGCAAAATAATGCAATAATTCTCATTAACATTCATCAACATGCATAGTTATATTTTTTCTTGTAATGAGAATGTTTAAGATGACTTTCTTAGCAACTTTCAAATGTGCAATATAGTATTAACGGTAGTTACCATGTGTTTAAAAGTTCTTTCTGCCATATAGATAGGTTTAAAAAGTTCTTTCCGGTGATAACTGTTATTATGGGCAAAGTCCCTAATTTAAATTCTTTAAGGGAGAGGCAACAGTTCCTCATGAGCCTACAGCCTTGATTGCTTTCAGATCAAAACAATTCACAGTCCAAAGTGTCACATTTTGGGGGACTGTTCTGAACCCCTGTGATCCTGCCCTAAGACACAGTAACAGTAAATGCAGGGGGTTTGTGCATGTGCTGTGGAGCATAATTTGAATTTATTTACTTTTTAGAGTGGGGTCAGAAAGAGTTTTCATATCTTTTTCCAAGATAGTTTGCCAGAGATGAAGGGAAAAGTTGTTCTACCAAAAGTATTACAAGTGCCTGCATGTGTTAATTTTTTCTGCTCATCTGAAGGAAATACGATGCTATTTTTAGTTTATTTTAAGACTGTTAATACTATTTTCTATAGGGGCTACACCATTGTACATTCCCACCAACAATACATAAGTCTTACCTTTTCTCCACATCCTTGCCAACACCTGTTATTTCTCATGTTTTTGATAATAGCCATTCTGACAGGTATGAGATGATACCTCATTGTGGTTTAGATTTGCATTTACCTGATGATTAGTGATGCTGAGCACCGTTTCCTACACCTGTTAGCCATCTGTATGTCTTTTTGGAAGCATGTCTGTTCAGACCCTCAGACCATTTTTTAATCAGATTTCTTTTTGATATTGAGTTGTATGAGTTCTTTATACATTTTGGATATTAGTCCTTATCAGATATATGACTAGCAAATGTTTTTTGTTGCTTTCAGTAGGTTGTTTTCCTTTTTATTCATGATTTCTATTGCTATGCAGATAATTTTTTTGTGGTTTGTTATAATTATCTGGATACATCAAACTGCAACATAGATTGCTTGTCTAAATTATCTCTATATATTAAATCTCCATAATTCTGTGACTGTGACATAATTGATTCAGTCATTCCAGGTAAATTTTAAAAGCTTGTTTTCTTAATTAGATATATTTTGGAGACAAACATTTAATAAAAAACCAAATGTTTTATGCTGCTCACTCTATTATTTCAGTTATTTTAGCAACATAAGGTATACATGTACATGTATTAGTATAAACAAAACAATGGACACATATTCCATACATCATGACCAACACATTCCTCACTCAAATTAAAAAGTAAATAAATGAGTATCAGAAAACAAACAAAACATTCCATGAGATTATACATAGTAAATTCTACTGTCTGAAAGTGTTTATTTAAGGCCATGAGTACTTTAAATATTTTAAACATAGTTTGATTTAAAGTTCTCCCAATTATTTCATTTACAAAAACTCCAATAAACTCCAAATGAGTTTACTTACTGATGTGCATGTTTGCATATACACACATTGATACCCAGGCTTTTCTAATTAACAAAGCACTTATTCTACTGCATATATATATATTTAAAAATTAAGATAATACAGAATACTTTAGAAAAGAAGTGACAAAATAAAATGGGCATATATCACCATCCTAATGCAACTAGTATTGTCTTTCAGATTCTTACCCTTTCATCTGTATTCGATGCATATTTCCTATAATTGAAATCAATGTTAATATTCTTCCTGCATTCTGACTTTAACTTTACATCATAGCTATTTTTATGAAGTGGAACAGAGCAATATTTTCAGTGCATTCATTATATTCCATTAAGTAGATATCTTATAATTTACCATATCATTGATAAATTAGCATTATCAATTTTATTTTATTTTATTTATTTATTTTTTAAATATATTTTATTGATTTTTTACAGAGAGGAAGTGGGAGGGATAGAGAGTTAGAAACATCGATGAGAGAGAAACATCCATCAGCTGCCTCCTGCACACTCCCCACTGGGGATGTGCCTGCAGCCAAGGTACATGCCCTTGACCAGAATCGAACCTGGGACCCTTCAGTCCAAAGGCCGATGCTCTATCCACTGAGCCAAACTGGCTAGGGCAGCGTTATCAATTTTAAATGTGATAGGTATATGATATTCATATATATGTTTTAATATTTGAATTTCACCAGCATATCATATTATATGGTTTGAGAAATGTATGGCTTATAATAAATAATAATACATTATTTCTCTCAGATAATTTACAATGTCCTTCACTACTAAAATTTTGTGAAAGTTTTAGTACCTTCTGTCCTGGCTGACATTTGAATTAACAATTGTATGTATTTAATTATATTCTTTAATTGAATGGGTTAAACATCTGATTTCTTAAGCAAAGGAAATTGTACATAATAGAACACTTCCATCATTACCTGAGTCCTCATTTGGAGTTTCAATGTTATAGGAAGCTGTCATATAGTAGTGCCTTCCAAAGGGGTAGGTGTGTGGATGTGATCACCATTTTTGCACTTTTTGCATTTTTATCTGTTTTGCATAGCTGTTCTGTCTTTCCCCAACTATCTGCTCTTACTTTTATACAGCTGTCAGCTTTATTTTCACCTTCTATTTTCCTATGTGCCATAGAGTAAACCGAATTACTAAGCTTATTAAAATACCCACCATGCACAATCAACTGTATGCCAGGCCCTCTGCTAGTCTTCTCTGTAATTTGTAAAAATTTAACATTTATATAAAGAAAGTATTACGCCTATTTTTAAAAATGGTTTTGATGAGACTAAACAAGGAATTGTGTGATTATTATATATCTTAACATCTTTTCTTACCCCTTTACTTCTCTTTCTGCCCCTTCCCTCTTCCCTTTCTTCCTATCTTCATGCATTTCCTACTGCTTTCCTTGTTTTTCACATACTGCCTGGTTCTTAGCTAGGCTCAAACAGATGTGCTTTTTACAGGCTCATTACATACATGTAAGGTAATATCACATCTGCTTGCTAATTGACCAACACTGTGAGTAATCTTGTATCCTCACCTCTGACTTCTAACTCTCATGAAATGTACCATCATTCTTCAAATTATGCCATTTTGAAACTTTATTTTCTTGTTTTCTTTTCTTTGCTTATTTGGTTTAAAGTCATGATCTTATATTATATTATCAAAGTAATACATATTTATTGTAGGAGAAATATAATAGCCATAAACTGGGAGAAGAAATGACATGTATTCCACAATTTCATTCAAAGTTTCACCTAAAAAGAATAAATATTCCCCCAGACATTTTTCTTTCTTTCTTTTTTTTTAATGGGAAGATGACCCAGTTTGCTTTCTAATCTGCTTTCAATAGGTTTTTTTTTAAATTGTATTTCCTTGTTTTAATATCCACTGATTATGCTAAAGCACTCTAGTTTGTTAAAAATAGTACTCAGGTATGCTTTAATATCCTATCTACATTGGGATTTGTGAAACCAATTGTCATAAACAAGGGAGCATCCCTGATAGGAGACCCTCAGACATGCTTGTGTCTCTCCACAATGCCAAGTTTATGAGGAGAGACCTCCCCAATAAGCCAATGCAGTCACACAGAGGTTACACCCCCAAAAAAGTGATAGAAGCTGGTAGAGCAAGCATTTGGAGCAAAGTGCTTGTCACTGGTGGTATCTGCAATGCAGAGAGGTGGGTGTTGGTCTCAAACCAGTGGCTGTGGTGGCAGCATGCATCCAATGGAGTGGAAATTTGACAGGGCTCTGAACATAATCCTTGGTACAGTTAAGCTTGGTTGTAGAGTGGGCGGGGCTCTGAGTATGTATAACCCACCAGGGGTGGAGGACCCACTCTTGTGTATGTCCAGATGGAGTTTTTATCCAAGTATCCAGACTTGTGGTTTGGGGCATTCTGATCACACCCCATTACCTCAGTCTTGACATAGCACTTAACATATCAGATTGTCAAAACGGTCCCAAAAGTTTGCTCTGCTTTTGTTCCTCAGACCAACTATCGTTCTCTCTCTCTCTCTCTCTCTCTCTCTCTCTCTCTCTCTCTCTCTCTCTCTCGGTTTCCCTTGATCTGAGCAAATCAAACCTAACCCCAATAGAGATGTTATATTCGAAATCCAGACACTCCCTTTCTCTTTTTTATTCCCTCTTTACCCACTTTATATTTCTGGATGCTTCTTTCCCTCAATGTTTTAAAAATTGTTTTGAAAACTAATTCGTAAGCATGTTAACTTATTAAATCTCTAAGCTTGGAAAAATATTTTAGTTCCACTCAGTACGTAGCTTTCCATTTTCCTTTCAGGTCAGTAGATAAATCCTTCCATTAATATTTTATAAATGCCAGGAGTTAGTCAACAGTGCTGGGATAGCATTAAACTAATCTCGTTGGTTCTTGACACAGCCTTTATTTTATTCTTTACCCATAAGTTATCACATTTGCAGATCATATTTGTATTTTATCAGAAACACTGTGGTCTGTGATTTCTTCAAGAAATATACGTTTTGCAAAGTTTTATTAGGCACTGTGAAAATGTTTGTAACCTTTAGACAGTCAAATCTTTCAAAACTCACAAACTTCTTATCTGATGGAAACTAGTGCTAGGAAAGAAGCCAAAAACTAAGCTATGTGCTTCATTGGCACTAAAGTCTACATTTTGTTCTCATTGTAAGGTAGAACTTTGATCTCCTCCATAATTAGGCAACTGACAGAAGCAAAGCAACTTGTTGGAATTTTATTCCCAGCTAAATATGTCATTTTTGAATAATGCAGCAGCATCTGATTTTTTACATAGCAATGCTTTTGTCATTTTTTTCATTTTCCTTTTGAGCTTGACTGCTGCTTTGTGGGAATTCTATAAACCTAGCCATGGCTTTGAGAATTAATCTCTTCCTCATTCTCTTGTGTTCATATTTGTCATGTTTAATTTTATTTATTATTTTGTTTCAAAATTTCTTTTTAAAGCATTGTGTTATACACTTCTGGCATGGTAACCAGGATGATACAACTGAATTTATGTGAATTCATTACAATGGAACTAATCAAGATTCTCTCTCCTCTCTCTCTCTCTCTCTCTCTCTCTCTCTCTCTCTCTCTCTCTTCTCTCTTCCTTCCTCCATTTCTTCCTTTCATTCTATTTTTATCTTTCTTCCCCTCCCTCCCTCCCTCCCTCCCTCCCCCTTTCCTTCCTTCCTTCCTTCCTTCCTTCCTTCCTTCCTTCCTTCCTTCCTTCCTTCCCTCCTTTCTTCCTTCCTCTCTTTCATCATTAATCAAGTTTGCTGTGTGTGGGTTTTTAAAATTATTTTGTTATGTATATTCTAGGATCAAAATTTTGATTCTGAGGATATGACAATGTACATGTGATAGAGGCACCTAGAAAAATGGTTGCTAGTTCTACTTTGCAATAGCTTCAGCTTCTTAGATAACTGGATGTGTTGGGGAATTTTTACAACTTAATCTTGGAAATGAATCCCAGTAACTACCCCTGTGATAATGATCAGAAAACATTATTTATCTTTTACAATTATTCTAGTAAAGAGTTTTTAGTAAACAAACTCAAAAGAGGTGAATTAGTTCATTGATTTAAAACTATTTCTAAGGGGGGAAGGACTTGTATGCATGTGTATAGGCGTAACAAATGGACATAGACACCAGGGGGTTGAGGGCATGAGTGGGAAGGGTGGGGGAGCAATGGCCGGATAAGGACACATATGTAATACCTTAATCAATAAAGAAAAAAAAGTTCATGCCACAGGCACTCTACCTGTGCCTAATTGTTTAAAAAAAATAAAAATAAAACTATCTCTTTCTTTCTATATATGGCATTATTTGATATATATATGTGATATTTTGATATTTTAGAGACTGTTCTTATTACTGGAAGAGCAGGCAACGTGGAAAGGCAACTTGGAAGTGGAAGCAACATTAGCATAGGGGTTCAGTGGGAGCTGCAGTAGATAATCTGTAAAGCCCTTTCTCAATTTACTGGACCAGAATGTTCAGGCTGATCCCAGCATATCATAATTTGCCAAAACATATTCTGTTTGCTTTCCTTTTGTTTCCCATCATTTCAAATACTTTCCATCCTCCCACCACCAAAAAAATGTGAGTCACTTGAATTTTTGATCAGGTGTTAGTAAATCATCTTTACATGTGAAAGATGATTACAGAATGCTTAACTACTCTCAGGATGGAGTCCAACTACTGTACCTCCTTTGATACTCCATTAATGATTGAGTGGCTTTATACAACTCATTTAACCACCCTAAACCTCCAACTGCTTAACTCTGAAAAAGAAGTTTGGAGTAGATGAATATATATGCTTATTTTTAGCTTGAAAATTCTGTAATATATAAACATACACTCTTGATTTTGAATTTTAGACACAAGATGGCACTATTAGTAGTGATTTTAATTTAATTCACAATAAAAGCTGTATTTCAAGATCTGTATAGCTAAAGAAAATATCTAAATCTATATGATACTACATAAACATAGGCTTGCGTGCATAGCCACACTCTGTCTTTGGTTGATTACTATAACTTAACATCTGGATGAATGCTCAAAAATTCAGTCAACCAACTGTTTGCCTGACACCAACATGATTGATTGATTTTTCTTTCTTTTTCATGAGAATATTTTAGTGTTGGGTAGGTAATTGAGACATATTTGCAAAAATATGAGCAAGATAAAGATTGATAATAGCATTATTTTAATATAAATAGGAATTCTTGAACAAAATATATCAGTTTTATAGGTTGAGAGGAAAGGTGTTCAACAGTGGCAAATTTCATAACTAAGAGTTTGCTATTAAATTTAAAAGAATGCATTTTAAAATAATATTTTAAAAGCGTATTTAAAATATTGAAATAACTATTTAAAATAACTATATAAAATAAATATTTAAAATAACTATTTTCAAATAACAGTCAAGATACCAATTTTAGAAAGTGGAAAAGGTATAAATCATACGGAGATGAGATTTAAATTCTAAACAAAAACATTGTTGCTGAGATGGTCCAAACTCTTGCTGACACTTCCTAAACACTGTCCACATGTACGAAGGACAAAGCAATGTTTTGTGGTTAAACCTATATTGCGATTTAATAGAATATTCTAGAAGTAAACATATGTTACTTCAAAGCTGACTCCTGCCCTACACCTCCTTGTTTTTTATAATGGATTTTAAATTAAATATTTTATTTTATGATAGGTTTAAATGCAATTCCTTATTTTCAATGTTTTCCCCATACCAGTAAAATTAGTCTCTACTAAATAACTTATAAAAATGTCATTGTAAAAAATACTGCAGATATTAGCAATCCCCTAGACCCGTGGTCGGCAAACTGTGGCTCTCGAGTCACATGCAGATCTTTGGCCCCTTGAGTGTGGCTCTTCCTAAGCCTTAGGAGTCCCCTAATTAAGTTAATAACAATGTACCTACCTAAATAGTTTACGTTTAAAAAATTTGGCTCTCAAAAGAAATTTCAATCGTTGTACTGTTGATATTTGGCTCTGTTGACTAATGAGTTTGCTGACCACTACCCTAGACCATCCCTTTCTTTTTACTGATGAAAACACTGAGCACCAGAGAGAAAACATGAGGGCACATCCGATCTGCGATGGAGCAGAAATACAATTCTAATGTTGTTTCTACCATGCGCTGTTATAGGTCTCAGATGACAGGCAGTCCCTTCTCCCTGGGGTACAAATCACATCTACCTTTCTAAACTAAAAATTCCGTTTAGAAAACAGTTTGTTTTTCTTTTTCTTTTTTTCTCACACTGTCTAGCATAGTATCTGGTAATGGCGAGCTTCTCAGGCATACATTTGAATAAATAAATGTTTAAATCTAATGAACAATTGTACTAAAACTAATACTTCTTCCATATTTATTTGTGCCCACTGCAATACTGCTTTACTCCAGATAATTACATAGTATAATGTCTTTTCATACCTCTGCAAAACCATCTGTGGTGAGAAGTGAGAATTTTAAAAAAATATATTTCATTGTAGGCTACTCTGAAATGGATAGTAATTACATGTTATTTCCTGTTACTCAGTGGATGTCACTCAACCAAACTTAATTTAAATTGTTGTGACTGAATGAGTAATAAAGCAGTGGCTGACATCATCCTTGGTTCAACAAACATTGTCAGAACAATTCCTGGAAAGGACTCTACCCTGTGTTAGTGACCTGACTTTAGTCAGTGACTGAATCTCCTTCAGCCTCAGTTTCTTGCCCTGTTGCAGGAATGATGATAATTACTGCACAGAGCTGTTTTACCGAAAATAATAACACACTGCATACACAAGGCCCAATAATGGGCAAGTCTGGCACATATATAACTTGGATGTAATTGAAATCCTCTCATTCTATTGGACTAGACACAGGGGCTAAATCAGAATACAACATTAGCAAAAAAAAAAAATGAAGTTGCCTCCTTTTTCTAATGGTTGATCTACTGTTGGTAATAAGCAAATGCATATGTGATAGTCTTGTGGGTCTTTAGAAACTGTGCAGGGACACGATAATTGTAATATCCTATAAAATTCTTGCTTTTACTCCAATCTATGACTATAAAACCATTGCATGTCCAACTAAAGTTTTATGCAAGTATTTCTGTTTTTCTGGGAGGAAGTTTCGTGTTCCTCATAAATAGCCCTCTCCTGTTCTTTTATATCCCCCTGTCCTATGGTCTTATGCTTCTCTGACTCCTGAGGAAGCAGATCTCGGATTCCCATGCTAACCTCCCTCACCTATCTATGTCGAATGTGGCGGGAGGTGTTCATGCTGAGAATTCAGCCTACTATGGAGTCAGCACTATTCCTCACTGCTTCTCCAGGGCTGAGAACAGTGCATGAAATAAAGAAGGTGTTGAAAATAGTTATACAAAGATTGAATTGGAAATATCAAAGACCTTCCTGGTATTCTAAATAGATTGGAGCCACATTGTGGTCAGTGCAGTATCAATCAGACCCATCAAACCTCAGAGGGAAGGTAGGGGAGGATGGGGGTAAGGCGGAGAGATCAACCAAAGGACTTGTGTGCATGACTATAAGCCTGACCATTGGACACAGACACCAGTGGGGTGAGGACATGAATAGGGGGTGGGAGGGCAATGGGGGGATAAGGACACATATGTAATATCTTAATCCATAAAGAAAAAAATAAAATTAAATTAAAAAATTTTTTAAAAGAGTCAGTGGAAAAAAGAAGAAGAATGGAGAATGGCTCTCTTTTACTTTGTATCTGGATTTCAAAAGCTGGTTGGCTTCTGTTAGCATGTTGGAGAGAGAGCCCCTTGTGAAAACAGCACCTTTAGGTTTCTTCAAAAAGATTGAAGGCAAATATTGTATTTCTTTCAGTGGCTTTAGGCCATGTGAGAGGAAAATACTGCTGTTCCTTCCTTTTACCTTACACTCTGGACCTGCTGCATTCCTCCTCCCAACCCCACTGAAATTCTCCATGTGTAGAGGAAAACGAGTGAATATAATCATATTGTTTTACTAGTTTAGTTGATATGCTTAGACAGATCCAATTTCCTACCTGAATTTAATTTTTATTGCTGCTTCAAATAGGTATTTTAAAGGGGAAATCAATATTTTAAATATACACTATTTAAAAATTAACAGAAATTAGTATGTGCCCTGCCCAGGAACTAATCCCATAGCCTTTCAGTGTTGGTATAATGCTCCAACCAACTGAGCCATACCAGCCAAGGCACAAGCCCATTTTTTTTTTCCACTTTACAGTGGGAAGCCTATGATAGCATGACAGAACTTAGTGAGTCAATGAAATAGAACCACATTTAACTTCATGTCTATTAATAAGCACATTTAAATATAAAGCACTTCTGTGGCTGAATACCATACATAAAGTTAAAAGACAATGATATGCTGGAGGGAAAATGAAACACATAGAATAGATATAAGGCTTTGCCACATGTCTTTTCTATATATGAATTTTTAAGAAAGGTAAATAGCCAAATGGAAAAGTGGGTATAGCAAAGTAAAATACACATGTCATAAACACATGCCTAAACTCACTGTAAAACTCAAGGAAGTACAACATTGAATAATAATGAGAAATGCATATTTTGTTCATAAAATTTACAAAAAGATTTAAATGTTGATATCAATGTTGACAGTTTCTTGAACAGAGATACTTCTGGGTAGTATCAGTGAAAAGTATACACTAATAAAAATATCCTGGAGGGCAATTTGAAGACTCAATTAAAAATCAAAATAGTAATTCTCATTTTTAGAAATCTACTCTGCCACAATAATACTTGGAGATTATATATATATATAATAGATAAATATAGAGTGGCATTGCAGCATTATGATAATGTTGAAAATGGTGAGAAACTTCAATTACAATCAATTGGTAATTGTGAATGGAGTACATACATATGCACTAAACTCAAAAGATATGTTTTGTGGAAAAATCAAGTTGGAACTATATATAAAAAAATATAAAGATATCTACATATGTTTATAAAATTATTTCACGCTGTATAACACAATAGACTAATATATACTTGAATAATAAAAGCTGCAAGTTTATGTACCAAACTGTCAATAATATTTTTTTTCCTGAAATTTATAACTGAAGGGATTTCACTTTTGACTTCATATACTTAAAAAAAAGACAGGATAGCAGGAGTTTTTTTAACCATTTATCCCTTGTGCTTTCCTATGGTTTTCAAATTAAAGGAATAGTTTATAAAGTAAGTTGAGGTGCTTAAGTGTTGTAATTAAGAGACAGGGCCCAAGTTTGAGGGTCAGTTAGAGGAGATACAGTAATGGAGGTTATTCAAGAGAGAAGTATGTTTTCAAGTAGAACTTCGGATGTTTTGACTCCCATGAGGAAAAACAAGTCTGATCTATTAAATAGTGTCCTAACAGGTTTTATACTTCATTTAGAGCTTTATATTGTTCACCTCTTTGAAGCTTGATTTCCATATTCAATTCACATCTGTGTCATGCCCATATGTGAATGGGTTGCTTTTGTATGAAGCCTAGGAGGACATTGTCTAATGCAGTGCTTTTCAAGATGTGAGTCATAAGATGTGCTTGGTGTACAGAGACAGATTAGTGGGTCCTGACCAGCATGTCTTTAGAAAATAAAGTGAGCTAGAACAAAGTGTATTTATTATAAGTGATAAGATATCCTACATTCCCTATATTGATTTCATTAAATTTATTTCATTAAACGTTGGCTTTAAGTGTCTGGATGTACACTCTGGGTTGATATGTAAAATATATTTTTTGGGGGGGCATCACTGACAACATATTTGAAGCCATTGGTCTACCCAAATCTGGAAATAACAATAGTGTCATCTTGCAGATGGCTCTGTGGCTCAGGTGATCTGCAAATTCCTTTGAGAGTTTAAGTCAGGTCTTCATGCCAGCATAGAGCAATTTTTTACCATTTGCTTTTCTAAGATTATAGCTAAGTGCCTTCCGATATTAAAGGCCTTGCCTCTTTTTCCATCTGTGATGACTACTGTAAACCAGCATACTTTTTTGAAAGGGTTTTATACCTTAAGGTAGTGTCTTTCTAAATAATGTGCATGCTAATGTGTTCAAAACCATAGAATAAACTTTTTTTTTAATCGTAAAACAAGCATGGCCATGTTACAGAAGAATACAAATCATGTAGATTGGTAAAATAATAGGCAAGACATCAAAGATAGTTCTCTCCTGCAGTGACCACTGCAAGTGCTGTCCCTGGAATTCTAAGGGCACCAGCCATTCTCTTGCCCCCAGGAACACCCCAATGGAGAAGCCCTGTTAGAAGCCATTGTAAACCAGGCCCATAGTTAGCAAGTGACACCTCTGCAGGAATTCATTGTCACATATTTGAGAGTGGAAAGAGGTCACTGGGATAGGAATTATAAAGGTAATTACTTCTGGTTATGCTGAACAGTTTTGTTTCCAAGGAAGAGACATCATTCAGATCACCTCAGCACTGGAAATTCATTATACTACTATAGATAAACACAGAAATAACAACAATAATAATATCAACAGGAATATCATGGGGACTAAAAAATAAACTTATGACTTTAGTGACACCTCACTGTCCCTTTGGATCCAAGGAAGAAAGTGATCCAGATATTTGCTGTGGCCTTTACAATGAAGGTGACACCATACTGTTTCTCTGCTTCTAAAAGCTGCCCACCAACTCTCTGATCTCTGGTTATATTTTTTTGCTTTTCTCTTGGTTGCATCTTCTGTACAAAATGCTTCGCTGCTGCTATTTTATGTCTCTGCTGTCTGCTTGCTTGTGACAATGACTATGTCACCTCAGTTTGTATTGCTCGATTTCACAGTAGGTACCAGTTAGTAGAAACTTTACCTTTTTCTTTCTCATTGATACAGCTGTTGATAAACACTATATTAAACAGCATGATAAGCCTGTCAAATTCATTCATATAACTGTTTTCAATCTCTACAGTTAATACCCACAAAACTGACTTGGCAAGGGAGAGAGAACTCTTTTACCACTTGTTTCTCATTTCAGTCATAAGCTGGTATATATCAATTCTATGTTTTGTTACCTATGAAGGTGAAAGAGAATAGGTACAGAGAATAAAGAGAAGAGTAACCCAGAGAGAGCTATTGTTGAGGACCTATTAGGTAACTTCTTGCGTTCATTTTCAGCTCTAATTCTCAAAACTGTCCAAAGAAATTAATGTTATTTTTCCACTTTGACACAGGTGAGTAAAGGCATAAAACTACAGGATGGTTAAATCTTTTCCTCTATCCATGCAGAGATAGGAGCAGCTTTGCTGATTGGATAACTGATCACATTATAACTACTTTAAAGACAAACAGAAATCTATTATTGAGTGCGTGGAGGAAGAGCATATTACATTATATCCTTGTCTTTGCCATTTCATCTTTTAATTTTTAAAACCAAACTTCAACTTGGAAAGGAAATGAGTTCCCTTCCTGTTGAAATAAATAATAAATCTGGGGTTTTAGCCACCTGATGTTCTTTGAAATGTCAATTTAAAGGAGAAAATTAGTGTTGGAGAGCTTGGGACTAAATTTCAACTGTGCCTTTCTAAATTGTGCATGGAAGTAGGCAATTAGACCTGCAATGGGTAATTGCATGCCCAAGTAAACTCTTCCACAAGTAGTTTAGAAGCTGATTTTGCAGGTTCAATTTTTAGAAGTCCTTATAAATGTCCTCTCTTTGTGGAACAGCTTCTGAAAATCCTTCCTTAACTCTCACAAAGGGACACCTCTCTATTCCAAAACAAATCACTTGAGGATGTGAGAAAAGAGCATATGTGCAAATAAAGAGTAATAAATCTTAACAAAAATTTGTGTTTTACAGATATGCAATGACATTCGATTGTTAAAATAAATAATAAAATTTAAAATTTTTAAAAATGAAAATGTCACTGTTAGTATTTTGTTCTTTCTAAACTTATTAGTATATTTATGAAATGTTCTTATATACAACATACTTTTTCATATGTGATAATACATTTTATAATGACTGTCCTATCGTAATCATTTTATTACCTCCATTCTTTTCCATTTTAACCTACCACAATGCATGGAATGGACATCCAAATGTTTAATGTCATGTCTTCATTCATGGTATTATAAAATGCATTATTATAAAAATGCAGTGGTAAACCTTAAGGCCCATTTGTTTTTGCTTGATTTACTAATTATTTTTTGATATCACATCCTCTCTCATGCGATTCTACATAGTGTCATTCTTTTTTATTTTGTCAAATAAGTGAAAACTAACTCTTTGTATCATAGTTTTCATTCATATTTCAGGTGTGACCCGCATCTTGTTAACAGCCAATTTTTCCTCTCCAGCTCAGCTCTTCTTTAAATGATCTTTCATCCTTTAAAGAACTCTCCCTTTTTTCAAGTTACATTCATGAACTCAGTATAAAATTATCATGTTGTGGAGCACACAATAAAAAACACTAATCTTTCCTCATTGCCAAATAAAGCAGTACTATATAACATATATTCAAAAATTAATTTAATCATGTACTCATTCATGTATTCACATCTATTTAAATCACAAAGCATGAATGGAATTTTCTTGAAGACTCAGGAGAAATCAAGGACTGGTAGTCTGAATAAAGTCTCTTCCTTCCTTTCTCTTGTTCTTTAATTGATACATATCTCCTCAGTCTAGATATCTATATAGCCCCTCAAGTAGGATACATGCTTCAATATTCTCTGTAAGTTTTTAGTTAATAGCAGGTTTAATATCGGTGGTGGGAATGTAATTTCACAAATAACTGACATCACAGGCTAGGTGATATAAATTAGCAACAGGAAGGTCTCTTGAATCACAAGTATGAGTACAGATAGTTGATATTCCACATGTTGAGAAACTATATGAATGTAAACACTTTGGGAGATATTTAACCTGAGTAAGAAGTCATTATCACATGAATAAACAAAATGAAAAACAATTTTTTTTAATGTAGGATCACACAATTAACATTGAAAATAATAGGATAAGCACAACTATTTTATGAAGATTTTAGGGGTAAGAATTAGCCTGTTGTGATCATTTTTATAGAAGCAGCAGGGATCAAAATTCATCAATTCTGGAATTAAATGCAAACGATTGTTTCACAATATGATGTCTGCCACATATATTAATGTTTTATAAACTACTAGAAGATTATATGCTTTAAAAAGCTATATTGGTAGTGAATTAACTTTTATTGATGGAAAATTAATGAGTAATGGCATGATACTTTAAGTTGAGTTATTCTATTCTATATAAAACTTTACAGATGTTTTGTCAGGTTGTTGGGTTGTTGGGTTACCTATTTGTTTTGTTTTGATTTTTAATGTTTCAAGAGTTTTAAGTTTACTATTTAAACGTGTAATTTAACTAATGGCATAAAAATATTTACCTTATAAAGCAATCACTACAGGTTTTGAAAACATACATTTGAAAACCAAACCTCTCAGGTTGTTTATGTGAAATTCACTCCATTCATTTAGCCATCATTTATTGATTTATTTTATTATTATTATTATTATTTTTAAATATATTTTATTGAGTTTTTACAGAGAGGAAAGGAGAGAGATAGAGAGCCAGAAACATCGATGAGAGAGAAACATCGACCAGCTGCCTCCTGCACACTCCCCACTGGGGATGTGCCCGCAACCAAGGTACATGCCCTTGACCGGAATCTAACCTGGGACCTCTCAGTCCGCAGGCCGACGCTCTATCCACTGAGCCAAACCGGTTTCGGCTATTTTATTATTTTTGGCAATCACTTTTAATGAGCATTCCCTATGCAGAGGAAGAGCATGTTACAAAAATATATGCCCTTTCAGTAGCTCTAGTCTAGCTTCATCCAATACCATTCTTTCTTTCTGAGTTGCCACCCCCCAGCTATACTAGAATTATTTCAATTCTTTACTCCTGCCAAGTTTCTCATATTTTAGATAATTTTACCCTCGATTTCTTCTGCCACCATCTTTCACTGGGTTATTTTTATTTATTATTCCTCCAGAAGATATTGGCATCCTTCTCTAATTTTGTTTTTGTCCTGTGAGCTTAAGTAAATGCTCTATCTTCTGTACAGTAGCATGTACTATGCTATATTATTTACCACTGAGCTGTGAGATTCTTGGAAAGAATATAATGTCTCTCCTGTTTGCCTTTGCATCTTCAGCCTCAAGCAGTGTCTGGCAGAGAGGAACTAATATAAATAAATATTTAATGAATCATCAGAAGGATAGTGATAGTAATCTGAGAAAACAGCATATTTAGGCATTCTTACAAGGCAGTAAAAAAATGTACTAAGAAGTTGATTCTTGTTATTTGCAGTAGTTATGTTCTGCAGAGTTGCTTCAAACATTACATTAGTGACTACTGAACTGCAGCTCCTCAGAGAAATACGTGGTTAGGTTCCTACAATCATCTGGTCAAATTTTTGTCAACTAATCAATTCATGACCTTATTTTATGTGTATTTCTGTTTCAGGACACTTTATTTAGTACATGGTGTTGATTCATTATCATTGAACTTGCAGCCAACAGCTCCATAACTAATGCCAGAGCATAGCTGATCTAACACATACCTCTTTTCCATAAAGCACATCACAGCCTTCTTGTGCTTAGGAAAACTAGACAAGGCTTTAGCACTATGCTTGGGGGTCATTTTACAAAGCAAAATCATCAAAAAAAAACTCCACAATAATGCAAAAAATTGGGCACTTAGTTAACTGCAAACAGAACACTTGTTTATTAGTATGAGCACTGAAACAAGAGAGCAATAGATTGTTCCACCTTATCTGGCAGCGTGTGCATTAGGCACCTTTGCCACTCTGTACATGCACATGTCTGCAAATGCCTGTGAAACTGCCATTCATATTGATTTTGGAGTTACAAATAAATTTGCAAATTGCAATGAGTCTGCAAATAACAAAGATTGACTGTATTTGGTACTAGTGAAAAAAATATGGTGCCTGTTATGAAAGAGCTTGCAGTCCAATTGAATATAGAAAGCATTAGTCGAATAACTACAAAACAAGATAAAAATGCATCATAAATATTCATAAAGAAAGTGTTAAAGGAGTTTGGAACAAGTGGTCACAATTGTAATTAGAAGAGGCTTTGGGGTAGAAGTGGTCTTTAAGCTATGTTTAGAAAGATAAATAGGATTTTAAAAGAGGAATATAAAGTTGAAGAAAAATCTGGATGGAGAGACATGGCTTTGGCAAATGATAATGCTAGAAAATCCAGTTAGAAAATGATTATGATAGGCCAACAAGTGGATAGGCTAAACCAATAATAGGAAGTGTAAAAAATAATATGGTAGAGATTAAAAACAACAACAACCATTCTTCTGGAGGCAGGGAAAGGAAGGTTACAGAACAAGTCAAAATAATCACAGAACAAGACTAATGAAATAGATCTAGGAATGTTATCCATATATTATATTAGTTTTTCTATTGCTGCATTACAAATTATGACCAATCAAGCCGCTTAAAATAACATACGTTCATCATCTGTAAGGCTTCATGGGTCAGGACTCCAGGCAGAGACTGAGGCTGACTCCTCTGGGCAGGGTTACACTAGGCTACAAACAAGGTGTTGGCTGGGCTGCATTTCTCTCTGGAGCTTAGTTCTCTTCCAAGATCATGTGGTTGTTGTCAGACTTTAGTTGATTGTTTAGAGGATGGAGAACCCCCTGCTGTCAGCCTGGGGCTTCTCTCAGTTCCTAGATCTTGGCCACAGGTCCCTCTCATACATCTTCTCATAACATAGCATCTTATTTCTTCAAGGCCCATAGGAAAATAAATGCCTCTTGCTTCAGATGCTGCTCTTCATGCAAGGTCTAAATTCTCCATTACAAGATTTACCTGATTAGACCAGCTCCACCCACAAGAATTTACCTTTAATGAACTCAAAGTCAATTGATTAGGAATCTCAATTACATCTGCAGTATATAATGTAGCCTACTCATCAGAGTGGTTTGGCACCATAATCATCACTCTCAATTACACTCAAGGAAAGGGGATTTTATAGGGGCACGGATCTTGGCGCAACTCTATCATGCTGCCTATGGTAAGGGTCCATTGAGTTGATGAATGTATAATCCCGCCTTTATTTATTTATTTTTTATTACTATCACCAGTCAAGCAAAACTTTGTCAGTCCTACCAGCTCCATTTTTGCATAGAGGAATCCCAAGGAAGAACTTTTGTGTCCATGAGTTGGAGCATGGCTGGGGCTCAGTTTGGGATCTAAATAGGACTTAATTGACCTGCATAGAAAGGCAGAGGGGTCTGAGGAGAGGTTGGGGGCAAGGAGAGGAAGCAGTCCTTTGTGCAGGGCTGTGAGCATGGGCAAGGCAGAGATGTGTGACTAGAAAATAAGGGGAAACATGACCAGCTTCTTAGGAGGAGGAGCCCTGGAGGAGCTGAGGGTTTGTAAGACATTTTTGTAGATGTGTTGTTTTGTGTTTCACAAAGAAACCTCATCCTGCTCCTCTACCTCCCAATGTCTTCATTGAAATTTGCTCCACCTGTCTTTGTTTGGAACCACATTTATGTAGAGGCTGTTATTTATTGTTATTTCACTTTGTTTTGTTGAGACAATGTCCGAAACTGGCTTGAAGTTTGACACTAGGAAAGATAGATCATAGCCAATTAAAACAGTGTTAGATACCCTGTTCTCTCTCTCTCTCTCTCTCTCTCTCTCTCTCTCTCTCTCTCTCTCTCTCTCTCTCTCTCTCTCTCTCTCTCTCTCTCTCTCTCTCTCTCTCTCTCTCTCTCTCTCTCTCTCTCTCTCTCTCTCACACACACACACACACACACACACACACACTCACACACTGTCATCTCCTTACCTGGGCCTCTCTCCTTCAAGCTTTCTCTCACTTTCTTATGTTGAGCTAAACCAAATTATGACACTGCCTCCCACTAAGACTTTCCAATAATTTCTAATAGAACAGAGAATGAAATCCAAACTCTCACCTTGGGTTATAAATACCTATCTTATATAATAAAAGCCTAATATGCTAAGTATCTGTTCTCCCAGTCGTCCGTTCAACCAATCAAAATGTAATATGCTAATTATATGTTAAGGCCACTCACTGCTCACTATGATGTGCACTGGCCCCCAGGGGGCAGATGCTCCTACTGGTAGGTTAACTTGCTGCGGGGGTCCGGCAGATCAGGACTGAGCGAGAAGGACCACACACACACCGGAGCCCTCCCACTGTCCCTCCCTAGCTGGCCAACCTCCCACATCTCTCAATGGCCCCAATCATGCACCGGTGGCATCCCTCGGCCTGGCCTGTGCCCTCTCTCAATCCAGGACCCCTCGGGGGATGTTGGAGAGCCAGTTTCAGTCCTATCCTGCAGGCCAGGCCAAGGGACCACACTGGTGCATGAATTTGTGCACGGAGATTCTAATATTACTATAAATGGTATCTCTCCACCTCTCTGATTTTTATCTGATACCACCCTGTCTCTGTCTACTCTGCTTGACCTTTCTCTGTTTTTTGAACATGCTAAGGTTATCCCTTCACCTGTTCCATATTAGTTCATTCTGCATGGCTGACTTCATCATGTAGTATAAATTACAGATTATCTGCTTACAGGGGCCTTCCTTAAAAAAAAAAAAACCCTTTCTAACAGAGACACCTTTCTATCAAAACATCTTATTTTAATTATCTAACTATATATTTGGTTTATTTTATGTCCCCCTTAATCCTGCCTCTGAACAGGCCATGGACTCCTCAAGGTCAAGAATCTGTCTCCACCAACTACCAGTCTATTGAGAGTAATTAGGATGGTGCTTGACACATAGAAGATGTTTTATAATTACTTGTTAATAAATTAATTCATAAGAAATTAGTATGGGTTGGGAGTCTATCTGTCAACATTTAACATAGTGCATCAGATAAATAATCAGCAAAATTATGAGTCCAGTTGGCAAATAGTGGTGCAAAATGGCAATTTGGTAAGGAGGAAATAGAACTGGTCTGGCCTTTGAGATACTGGGGTCTTAATCTTGTCTCTGCCCCCAACTTTCTGTTTGATCTTGGGCAAGGAAGTTCTTTCTTAGCTTGTAGTAAAAAAACAAAAACAAAAACCAAACAAACAAAAACAAGAATACAAATGAATATTTCTATATACTTAGTTTGTTATATGTTATTATCCCGTTTTTGTAGATGAAGTAACTGAGGCAATGTGAGAGGAAATAATCCATGGTCAGTATGCAGTAGTGTGGTTCTGGGAGATACACATGTCAATAGGCTATTTCTTAGGATTTGAAATCACCTGTGTTTTTTAAAAGTCTCTTCTTCCTCTGACATTCAAGAATTTTGAAATACCATTATCTTCTACTTCCTTAATCAGGCATGTATCATTTTTAAAATCTGAACAGTTTTTCCACCACGTAGAAAGGATGAGAGAAAAACATTTGTGTGAAGAGTCTGAATAAAAGGGCTTTCGGCCTGAATACTCATTTTTCACTTTTTTCTTAAAAAAATAAAAGAAAGAGTAATAAGCAGAAAGAAGTAATAAATATAGAATTGTCTTTCCAATTATCCCTGAGAATTTATACTCTTTAAAATCCACCTAGATTTTCATATCTAAACATTTTTTTAAGTCTCTGACTTTTTTATGTTCAGTGCTTTCTAAGTGATTTGTAAGGTTGATATTTAAACAACTCTTACACTGCCTAATCACATAGCTCACTCTTTTGAAATGTCACCTCTTTTTCCACTTGTAATATCTTTATTTAGATGTCAAATTGTGCAATCATTTCCAATGTTAATTTAGCAGCAAGCAGTGATTATGTCATATACACCTATTTTATTCTCTTGCAGGTCTAATTCAATGAAAAACTGCTTCTCCTTATTTCACTTGATTATTTTCTTACTTGTTGTTCTTTTAAATTTCAGGTATAAGTTTGATTTGCTCAAAATCTTGAAAAATAAATATGTTTCCTAGATGCATAAGAACCCCTGTGATATTAAGAAACACTATTTGGGGACATGGATGAGCAATTGCTTAGTAATGTCCTGCTTGACTATTAGAGTTTTATTCTTTTAAAGTAAGTGGTATTCACAGGCAGAATCTGAGAGAAAGCTCCTTAGCACTCCTGAACTTTTGTAGAATGTACCTACCTTCTCGGGAGTCTTCATACAACCACAAACTCCCTTCCTAATTATAGTAACAATAAGAACCCAGTACCAATAGCTCATCTTATGGGTATTATTATCATTATTCTTAGTTTACAGATGAGGAAATGAAATTCAAGAAAGCTCAACCAATTAGGTGTTGACCCAGAACTCTAGCAACAAAATTTGGGCTTTCTGACTTCACTGTGAGCTTTGAAACACTTTACATGCCTTGCCCTTCACTGTACTTTGTTGTCTTACCCTGCTGTAGCCTGCCCAATATTTTCCTATCTTTCATTCAAGAAATACTTTACCAGGTATCTAGAATAAAGCAATATAAATAGAATAAAACTATTAATAAAACTGTCTATCTTTAAACTGCTCAAAGTTTACCTGAGTGGTTCTGGGAGATACACATGTCAATAAGTGGTTAGACCAGAAAGCTATAATTATAGTTGGGAAGTTTCAGAGATTATTTCCAGAGTCTGTCTCAGTTTTAGTTTATGTATTGAATGTATATGTGGTGAAAAAGGGCAAAGTAGAAAAAATTATTTCATGTTCCCTATGTGTGCAGCATCATGATGACTACTTGTATTAATTAAAGCAATGCAAGTACATAGGATACCTGTTTTTTGCTCAGGTAAGTGGGCATTCTTTATTGGGCAGCTCTCCTTCAAACAATGTTTAGTGACCCAGACTCCTATCACCTTGGGTCTGTGCCATCTTCAATTTGTGAACCTCAAGATTTCCCTGGAGGCCTCTTCTAATTCAGCCAACAGAAGTGGGAAAAAGCAGGGGGTTTAGAAATGAGACACCGTTATGGACCAGGCTGAAGAGGGACTTCAGATTTCATTGATTAGAACTCAGTCACATCTAAACATCTAATTGCAAGGGAGGCTGGGAAATATAGTCTTGACCATGAGATTATAAACAAATGCATTGGAAGTATGAATGCCATGATCCTACCTATTTAATGTCAATAAAATTATCTTCTCAGAAAAAAGTTCTAAAAAGTAAAACTTGTTAATTTTGTGCTGACCTATCCTCTATAAGGGCTATCTTCATAGCCCTTCATAGATCCTATGAAATAAAAAGAGAAAAGAGAAGACCTTTACAAAATACTTTTTGAGGTGGTAAGAACTTGCTTCCATAAACCTTTGAGCTGAGAAAACAAAACAAAACAAAACAAAAAACTAGGTGTGTATATATGTTTCTGTGCAAGTGTGTGTGGGCATACAAGTATCACAGAGATAGTAATTAATAATGCTTGTATTTGAGTCCAAATTATTTATCACACCAAGCAGATCCCATGAGAAACCACAAAAAATACATTAATTTACAGCAGAACCAATACCAGGATTCTTTGGTATGTGGATTTTTAACATTTTTGACTTGAACCTTTTAAACAAACTAATATTTTGTATTAGACCCTCAAACAATATAAACTAAATTCCCACTTATTGGTTTAACTGTCCTCAGTGACTCGACTTAGAATGGGAACACTGTATTTGCTGTACTTGGTTCTAAGGATACTTCAAATCATCATCATTCTCTTTATCTCTTTGTACCTCTATTGTCATATTTGCTAAGTCTCCACAATATGACTAAAAAAGTGAAAAAAAAATACAAAAAGCCTAACACAAAAACTCCATAATATATTTGTGTAGTTATTCAAAGAATTATAGACTATATCACCTATTCTGAATAACACCTTTCAAAATAAAGCATTCAGAAAAGCATATCTAGAATACAGAATTTACCAGAAATCTCAGTCACAACTCTTATAAAGAGCTACCTATGGGCTATTATCTGGTTTTTGCTTGTATTTCTGTGCCATTTGGCAACAGGGTATAGCATAGCATTTTACTTGGCTCTACCCTTAGGATGTTTTCAAGCTGAGTGAACACTCCTCTGAGCTGAGAGGTAGGTTCGTAAGTACAACAAGCTCAGTTGCCTTTGTTAGATGTGATTGTCTCCCACCTTTATTGCTGAGTTCCTGAGATTCGGGGGGAAATAGTGGTACAATAATTAAAACTCCTGCTGCCAGAATGTTTTGTATTTATATGAATACTAGTCTTATTTCCACCCCTATCTAGATTTTGTATGAGGAAATATATATATAAGAAAATGTCTTTTATGATCTGATGGAGTACCAGCATTATCCTCTAAAGTACCTCCCCCATGTCCTCAAAAAACTTCCTGACTTTTCAAACATTATTTCTGAGATGATCTTTCCAAATAGATGTGTTTGTTTTAAAACTGGGGTCATACTACTCCAAGTATCAAATGAAATGGAAGAGATAAATATTTTTCTATTTACTTTCTCTTTCATAAGGGAGAGGATTGGTAGGTAACCCCTTATATTTCATAATCTAAACCATTCTGCCAGATATCAGTGAAAATCCCACCTAGATGTGACTGAAAGTTTTAGATTTCCCTTTTTACTGTAATTTCTTCCTGCAAATTCATAGATTAATAGTTTGATATAATAGGCTATTAACAGGGCTATTTCTTTTCTTTTTTTAAATATATATTTTTATTGATTTCAGAGAGGAAAGGAGCGAGAAAGAGAAATAGAAACATCAATGTTGAGAATCATGGATCGGCTGCTTCCTGCACGCCCCACACCGGGGATTGAGTGCACAACCTGGGCATGTACCCTGACCGGGTATCAACCCGGACCTCTTGATTGAGACTGACACTCAACTACTGCGCCATGCCAGCTGGACAACAGGCTATTTCTTAGACATTATTGAAAATAGTGTTGTTAGAGGTTGCTACATGAGTGGGTGAATGAATAAATAAATGAATGATGAGTGAGTGAGTGAACAAAGTAACTAGGGTCATGGAAAAAACTAGAGAACTTTACCTCAATTGGTGAAAATGCTGAGGAGAGGGTCAATTCTGTGGGCAATCACTGAGAAAATTACCGCAGTTCTCCATAGGCTTAGAAAGACAGACTCATTCCTGAGCAGAATAATAACATAAATGCCAACATCTTCCAAAACAAAAGATACCACCACAGTTCCTATTGAAAACACATTGTTTATCTCAAAATACTCTTGTTGATAGCCTGGGATTGGGAATAATTATTGCACAACAATGCTCTCATGCTGCAAAAGAATGAGCATGAAAAATGAATGTTTCACAGATGATAAACATAAATGCAGGCAGCACTTAATATTTTAATTAAAAAAAAAACTCTTTTCTTTTGAATTCAAACCTCTAGAAGATTGCTCAGAGATACTTTCATCACTAGAAAATCAAGACAAAAAAAATTACTAAGTAGCACTGCAATTTGAGTAACAGATGAAAAAGGAGCAAATGTAATGAGAGCATCCAGTGAGCTACACAAGGACTGGGACCATTTTAAAAACTAATAGAAAACAAAGGCAGTTCAAAGCAGATAAATGTAGTCTAATGATGGCTTTGATGAGCCTTTGTCTCTCAGCTCTTTGTGCACAGTAAAATAAGAAGAATTAAAAAGAAAGAGAGCAAAATAGTCAGACTTGCATGTCACTAATGAGTGATGAGAACTGGAAAGACAAAGGATGAATTTCAGTGGTTTTGATGGGCCTTTATCAGCTATGTCTCTGTGAATTACAAGATATAAGACATGACAAAGAGTAGGAGTGGGAAGAGAGATAAGTTTGATGTATGAAAAGTAATAGATTAAACTTTTTGTGAGGGGAGTATGGATTGCTGGAGAGATGCCTCTCCTATGGTTTCCACAAAAATATTCAGTCTGTTGATTATCTGGCATGAATGTCCCAGTAGAATCTGGGCATCGTTAGTCATACATTAAAGCCCAGGCCAAAGTCCTCTATGGAGAGAAATCCTGAGTATGGCTCCTCATGGACATACTAAAGGGATTTATTCAACAAAGTAAAGGAAGTTGCAGGCTATCTACAGTCATGGCCATTTCACTCATCTTGACCAGATTAAATGGAGCCATGGATCAAATTGGTCTTCAATTCAGTTAATTTTTATTTTCGATGTGGCCAATTTTTAAACTAAAATGACAATTAATTTTAGTCAAACTATGTATATTTGTGGACATAGCCAAATAAAAGTTATGTTCTTTTGTTTATGAAAACATTGACCTCTGTTGGAACACTGGCTGTGTGTTTTTAAGCCACTTAAAAGTTGAGGTTCCATTTCCTTTAACTCTCATTATGATAATACCAATAGCACGTGTTTATAAAAATGAAAAGAAAATGTTTGCAAATTGAGAGTACTATACTATTACTTGGAATAGAGTTTGGGGGAGTATTGAATAGCTCTGCATAATAATGGAATAAAAATGTGAAGTCGTGTAGTAGAAGAGAAGTCCCTTGGTTTTGCAAACAGACACATATAATACGTGGTGGTGTCAATAAAGGACTCAGAAAATAATGCATCCAATGAGGAGTCTTAAGGTGTTTGTTTGAGGAAGAGAACTGGGGTGATATACAGTTCTCATTACTCACTGTACTAGTTTGTTCAGGCTTTTGTAAGAAAGTACCACAAACTGGGTGGTAAAGGCAACAGCTGACTAGAGTTGGCTATTTTTCTTCTTTCAGGTCAGTTAGGCTCTGATAATTTCCTAACAGGTTAGGCTCTGATGGACTACTTTCTCCTGAGGGCAGGTCTTGTCAAGAATATAGTTCCCCATGCCGAAACCGGTTTGGCTCAGTGGATAGAGCGTTGGCCTGATGGACTACTTTCTCCTGAGGGCAGGTCTTGTCAAGAATATAGTTCCCCATGCCGAAACCGGTTTGGCTCAGTGGATAGAGCGTTGGCCTGCGGACTGAAAGGTCCCAGGTTCGATTCCGGTCAGGGGCATGTACCTTGGTTGCGGGCACATCCCCGGTGCGGGGTGTGCAGGAGGCAGCTGGTCAATGTTTCTCTCTCATCGATATTTCTAACTCTCTATCTCTCTCCTTTCCTCTCTGTGAAAACTCAATAAAATATATTTAAAAAAAAAAAGAATATAGTTCCCTGGTACATTTCAAAACACTTTCTTTTCTTCTCCCCCTAGACATGTTGGAGAGTTTTTCTCAGATATGTACTAGGAGAACCTGGTCAAGCACCTAGAGGTAAAACTCACAAAATTATGCTGTTCCCCTTGACTTTTTTCTAAATATAGTTTAATTAATTTTTAGAGAGAGAGAGAAAGGAAGAGGGAGAAAAAGATAAAAACATCCATCAGCTGCCTCCTGCACGCCCCTTACTGGGGATTGAGCCCACAATCGCGCATTTGCCTTGACTGGGAATCAAACAGGTGACCTCTTGGTGTAAGGCAGCAGTTCTCAACCTGTGGGTTGCGACCCCTTTGGGGGTCGACAACCCTTTCACAGGGGTCACCTAAATGCATCCTGCATCTCATATATTTACATTATGATTCATAACAGTAGCAAAATTACAGTCATGAAGTAGCAACGAAAGTAATTTTATGGATGGGGTCACCACAACATGAGGAACTGTATTAAAGTGTTGCGGCATTAGGAAGGTTGAGAACCACTGGTGTAAGGGATGATGCTCAACCAACTGAGACACAGCAATTCTTCAATTACAGATTTGGATTGTCTAGTGAGGCACTGGATCCCTAGATGGTTTCCACTGAAGAGACCCTCTGGGATATGCGGTGACTCCCTGTATTCACTTGTCTGTCTCTCCAAGCTTGGGGGCAGCAATTTACCCTATGTCCTCACCTTCCTTTTAGACCCAAGGAGAATTATGAATTTTAAAGTCTGTTCAGCTTTTTTACTTGTTATGATGGAGTGGTGATTTATAAGCTCCTTCCTTATCTGCAGAACCAAAAACCAAAGTGTGTGTGTGTGTGTGTATAAAATAAAATTAGATTTTCTTTTTTAGGTGAACTAAAGGTAAAATGTTTCAGCAGAACTGCTATGGTGATTAAAATGTAAATAAAGGCAACCTGGCAGACAAGGGAGAAAAAGGCTTTAATGTTCTATATTTATATGCGGTCTTGAATATCCTATTTATCTGTGTTCCTACCATGTGTTATTTATGTGAATTTCATTAATATTTCCTGAGCCTTAGATTCTTCCTTGGAATACTAAGGAAAATAATGTACACCTAACAGTTTTATTGTAAGGATTAAATGACCCATTTAATCCCACAATAAAAAAGTAAGTGAAGTATTTTTTTATTGCCCCACATCTAACATATAACCTTCATTATTACTAGCTTTAGCTACTCTTCTTCCCTTTCTGAACTAAAATTCTCCCACACAAACACCCCATATGTATATCCCTACAACTTTCTTTGCCTCCTAGTTAAGAAGCTTCAGCTATTATTTTGTGCTAGATTGAAACATTTTAGTTTACCGTAAAAATATTTTGGAAGCAAGATGTAATTACCCATGGCTTCCCTTTGGGCTAGTGAAGCTGAAAGGTTGGCACTGAACCACCATATGGACTGTGCAGAGGGGCCTGTTGGAACCAAGCATTTAAATCTATTTCTTCCTGAGAACAATTAGATGAAGCCACCCAATTCTTTCAGGGGCTTTGAAAATGATCACCTGTTGGACCCAGACTCTGAGTAAATTGCTTTCATTTGAATAGGATTTGGAATTTGTTCAACTAATCACAGTATGTTAATTGCATTTTAGAGGAAAAAAGAAATTGAAGGAAGCAACTGGTTCTTGTTAGATTTGTGCCAGCCATGGGATTCAGCTTGTGACTAAAGCATTCTACCTTGCTAATCTCAATAGAAGACAAACTTTGCATGCTATAATAATTAAATCACCCTTGAAAAAATAAAGTAAGTTCTGCATGGGAACATGATAGGCTACACTATATCAGATTTTATTTAAATACTATATTCCTATTTATACCAACCATCTTTTTTTTTATCCCAAAATGACAAATACTAACAATCTAAGGTACCTTGATTATCCAAGGTCAATTACCCATGGTGAGTTTTCACCTTGGCGAAGATAATTTAGAATATAATGGTAGCACCATTGTAGTTCTATATTTTATTTTTCTTTAGTCTGAGATAGTCAAAAGAGAATGATAGTCTACTTATGTGAAGCAGAGTTTGGATATCAGTTGTGCCAACTTTGTAGTTGAGCACTCTTAGTAAAAATATACCACCTGTGAAGGTAAAATGTTTCAGCCAAATTTCTATGGTGCTTAAAATATAAATAAAGGCAACCTCTATCTGAAATGACTAGTCCTTTCTTTCTTTTCTTTTTTTTTTCATTGATTTTTGGAGATGGGGAGAGAGAGAAACCTTGATGTCAGAGAGACACATCAATTGGTTGCCTTGCACCATGACCAGGAATGGGATAGAGCCTGCAACCTGAAGTATGTGTCTTTGACCAAAATCAAACCAGGGACTTGGCCAAAACTCTGTCCACTTAGCCAAGCCAACTAGGGCTGAAATGACCTGTTCTTATTTCAAGAATTTTCATGGGAGAAAACTAGAAAACTTCATATATCATATGTAGCATAGGGTTTATGCAACAATGGGTAGCAGAAGTATAGAGCCCCCAAACAAAGCAATAGTAATACTAGTAAAGGAATAGTTACATTGCATTATTATTTAGATAAAAAGTATCATCCTATGTCTGATTTTCTTCTTCCCTCCTAATGATAATGATCAATATTGAATAATCTATTATCAATCTATTTTAACTATTTCCTAAAAGGTGATTATACTAGTAACTATAATTTATATGAGAAATATAAATGGCCATTAATCTCAGTAGATTATAATGACTTTAGATAATATGAATAATATACACTGGTATCAACATAATAGACTTATTTAGTAGTTCTTATTTTGTTCTTATAAATAGGACCAGATGTCTAGAAAACATGGCTGAAATGTTTAACAAGTGCCACAAAGCTAAGTCCTATAAATAAGTGTCCACATAGTCTAAAGAGAGGAGCTGGGTTCATCAGCACAGGTCATGATAATAGATGATAAACATCCATGTATTCTGAGAAGTCCTTGATATGTCACCTCTACACTCATTGAGAGGTGACCAAAATCACTTCAGGATCTCTATCCAGTTCATCCATCACATTTTCCCAAGCTACATACAAAACAACTAAAGTTTTATTGTAATGAAAAAGAGAAAAAGATTTCTTGAAAAGATTGTATAGAAAAATAAAGCGCTATAAATTTTTTTTTCCAATTCGTGTTGCACATTGAAATTTTATAATTTATTTTGCTGTTAAAAATTAAGGTATGCGTTATCACCTACATGCATAACAAATATTTCCTTGCATTAATTACCAGGTCCAAGGCTGAGGCCATTTTTAAAGATCTGGAAACATATTGCCAGCCTGCTCTGTATAAATTTTACACAATTAGAGGTCTCATTAGGTAATGCTGCTCAAAGGTACGCCAGCACTAAAGAACTATCATATAATGGAAAGCACTCTGAAATAAGTGGGAAAAATAATTAATTTTTCTCTCTCATCCTATATAATAAAGAAGTAATATGCAAATTGATTGTCACACCCTCATAAGATGGCTGCCTATGACCAGGCCAGCAGGGAGGTTGGTGCGGGACAACCAAACAACTGAACAGCAGGCTGCATGGGGCAACCAGGCCAGCAGGGGAGGGCAGTTGGGGGGGACCAGGCAGGCATGGGAGGGCCATTGAGGGTGACCGCCGTTCCCGGGGATTGGCCCTAAACCAGCATTCGGGACATCCCCCAAGGGGTCCTGGATTGGAGAGGGTGCAGGCTGGCCTGAAGGGATACCCCATGCATAAATTTCATGCACTGGGCCTCTAGTCATACAATAAGGTTGAATCTTTAACATAATTATTTGCTATTTGATTTTTTGTTTCTGTCAATTACCTTTGCTTCTTTGCTCAGTTTTGTTTGTTTGTTTGTTTTTCAATTGGAATCTTGGTGGGTTTAAAAACGATTCCTAAAAGCTTTTTGTATTTAAAAAAGTGTGGACTTTGTCTACTATATTTATAGTAAGGATGTTCTCCTTCTTACCACTTACTTTTTAGGTTTACTTATTTGTATTTCTCAAGAATGTGGCTTTTTTTTTAAAAAAGTAAATTCAGTATTACAGTGGGCCAATGAGTATGTTAATTCAAATTGAGAAGTTTATGAAGAATCATGTGTAGATTTGAAAAGTTGAAATTAAAACTCTAGGTAATGTACAGTGATTTTTCCACAACACCTTGAAGTAGTAGTAAACAAGTATTGAAGCTCTCTTCTTTTACATGAACAAAGTAATGCACATTTCACAACTATTACTCTAGAAGGCAGGCCATTTATGATACTAATTTTAGAGATTAAAACGAAAAAACGCTGCAGCACCCAGAGGTCAGACTCATTCAGAAATAAGTTAGCAGCAGGATTTAAACTTGGGTAGTCTCACTCAAGAGAATGTTTAGTAACATCCATACTTCAAATAAACAAGTTAAAAACAGATAATGATAGTTACAAAAGTGAAAATAAATCTGTAAGTTCATAGTAACCCAACACTTACTAGGTTTATAAATTGTAGTTTTTTGATCAAAATTATGTAATACCTCACTATATCTCTATGCAAAGCCAGTGTTAAAGAAAAACAAATAGTAATTAGTATACAATAATTTTCTTCATTTACTGGGGAAAAGACAAACTGTGTCTTAAATGTTTTATTTAGAAAAAAATTTGAAAATAACACTGTGTTCTGGCCATGGTGGGTCAGTGGTTGAGGGTTGACCTATGAACCAGGAGGTCTCACAGTTTAATTCCTAGTCATGGCACATGCCCCTGTTGTAGGTTTGATCCCCAGTGGGTTGTGTGTAGGTTGAAGCAGGTCAATGATTCTCTTATCATTGATGTTTCTATCTCTCTCTCCCTCTCCCTTCCTCTCTGAAATCAATAAAAATATATTGAAGATTTTAAAAAATAACACTGGAAAACCATTCTTATTTCATCATTTAGAAATAAAACAGGTAAATGAATATTATTTTTTCTTTTAAAAATCACAAAGCTAAAAAAGTTCAAACTTCAGATGAAACAAAATTTTTGAATAGCCAAAGTAATTTCTGAGATTAAAAAACAGAGGTATCACACTTCCTGACTTTAAATTATACTGCAAAGTGACAATAATCAACAAAGTATGGTATGGTATGGAAGCAGACACACATACCAGTGAAACAGAAAGGAGACCCTAGAAATAAATCCACATATCTATGGGCAAATAGTTTTTAACAAAGGAGCCAAAAAATATACAACAAAGAAAAGAAAAGAAAGCCTCTTCAAATAAGTGGTGCTTGGAAATACAAAAATCACATTCAAAAGAATGAAGCTAGACTACTTTTTGTCACCACATACAAACATTAACTCAAAATGGATTAAAGACTTAAATATAAGACCTGACACAATAAAATACATAGAAGAAATCATAAGTACTAAAATTATGGACCTTGGTCTTAGAGAGCATTTCATTTATTTGACCTCAAAGGCAAGGGAAATAAAAGCAAAAATAAATGAATGGCAGATGTGAGATGGTACCTCATTGTCTTTTGATTTGCATCTCTCGGATGATTAGTGATTTTGAGCATTTTTTTTTCATGTCTCTTGGCCTCTGTATGTCTCTTTCAAGAAGTGTCTATTTAGATCCTTTGCTCATTTTTTTTTCATTGAATTGTTTATCTTCCTTTTGTTAAGTTGTATGAATTCCCTATAAATTTTGGAGATTGGGCCCTTTTTCTTCTCTTCTAGTACAATTATGTCTTTATTCTTCTCTTTTCTAGATGGCCGCCTTTTCCAAAATCTTTTTAGTCTTTTCTTTTACTCTTCATTCCATAAAGCTAACCTTTAGCACCCTTCTCAGTCTATATTTGCTCCTTCAGGGACTTCATCTTACCAAGGCTTTAGTTACCACCTTTATAGCCCTTTTCCCAAACCTCCCTCTCTTGTACAAATTTATATCCTGAATTTTAAACATGTATTTTCTGCTCCTATGGAAAATTTCCTTAATTGTGCCACATAGTTTTACATACCTCAAATTCAACAGTCCCAAAACAAACATAACCCAACATTGTTTCTCTTCCTCTATTTTCTTTCTCAATGGATAATTCATGGATCACCCAGTACTGAGAGTAATTTACAAATTCATCAGCAGAGTTGGAAGAAAGCTAGGAATAATAATAATGGGAAAGAGATACATGCTGAAGACTATGTTGTAGAAAAAGCATGGACTAAACTATTGGCAAAAACAGATTCCCATCCCAGTTCTACCACATACTAAGTAAGTGATTTTCTGCAATTATGCAAGTTCACTGAACCTTTGTCCCCTTATCTCTGTAACTAGGATAATTCTGTTTTCTTCAAAATGACAATGAGAGTATGAAATATTACATAAACTATAATTTTTTTAACATTGTACAAGTTCTCAAAGAATAAAAATTGCATTCATCTTATCTCCCCTCCTTTCTCATTTATAATTGTTTTTAACATGATCTTATTTGAGCTTGTAGTAAATATACAGACACATGGAGATAAATACAACCAGGTCCTTAGTTTATCATCTAAAAACTAAGTGTATGTGTATGTGTGCTGGGGCGGGGGGGGGGGTCATGAAAATAAATAATTGAATAAAATGTGACACAAAATTATGTGTTCAGTTCAAGTTACTCTCAATTTTTTTTTCCATTACCATTTATCCCCTCTATGCCCTCTGCCACCTCCACCACCTCCATACTCCAGCCCCCTCAATCACCACACTGTTGTCCATGTCCATGAGTTCTCTCTCATTTTTTAAAATAATTTTTGCTCAGTTCCTCCACACTCCCCACCCCTACCCACCCCACCCACCCCCTGTGGTCCACCTGCTCTCTGTCTATGAGTCTGTCTCTATTTTGCAAGTTTCCACTCTTCTCCATTCAAGGTCTCCTAAGCCTTGTAATTGAATCTGAGTAATAAAAAGCAGACATGCCCTAAATGTTAACAACTTTGAGGTAATACTTCTGATTGTTTTCTTTAAAACCGTTATCGAAATCTACCACATCAAGGGTGATTAAATGACTGACTGACATCAGATGTGTTGTTTCAAACTAATTTATGAAAATGGTCACTGAGTCTTTTGTGACCTTTGGCAAATTAAATTCTCCAATCCTCCTGAAAATAATAGCATCTACTACAGCAAACAATTAAGAGAGTAAGATGATATAGGTTATGCCTTAGCACAGTGAATGGCACCCATGGCTGTTATTGTTGTTGATGTTATCATTTGAATGGCAAGATGAATTGACATTATTCTCAGACCAGACTGAGATGGAATATTCTTATAATTTTCATATATGATTCATTCAACCATCCTTGGTTTCTCCCATAGGACGAAGCTAATGTACTCATCTCCCTCAGTTAAGTAATTGCCTCCAAAGCTCCCTACAGGAGCAATGAGGGGAGCTTGAGATGGAATATTAGTCAGAAGCACTGAAAGGAAACTGTCTGCCTGTGTCTTGTGAGAATGGGACACTTCAGTCGGTTGCTATTACTCCATTGTGACTTAATCTTCCTTTTCACTCATGGTTGTGTAGATAAAAAAACAATGAAAATGACACCCTGGGAGAGGGAAATATATAACTCTCTAGTTCTCTATTCTTTGTCCTAGCCAGTTCCTCATTTATTTGACTAGGAAGGACAATTATCCTTTCCTCTAATCTCTAGAGCTTGTGTTGCTTATTTATTATTTTAATTGGCAGCAAATCCTGAGGATGGAGCATATCTCAGGCAATCAGGCATTACTTTGTACAGCACTCAGAAGACATAGGACATTTGCCAAATGGTGAGCTGGTTTCATTAATAACAATAAAATCTACTCCTGCAACCGCTTATATCGAAATATTTCCCCCAGATGTTTTGCAATCATTGTGTTCAGAGACCTCTGCTAGAACAGTGTAGGCAAACAAACTAGGCATAAGGATGGTAGGGAGGCACTTTAGGGAAATACCTAAAAATGTCTTCCTTTTCAGTTTTACCCACCAATGGGATCTTCTGAAGAAAATGTGAACCTCTCCAGCTGCTGGTGTTGTATTAGAATCCAACATTGTGTCCTGGATAGCAAGTATAGCTGGAAGGCATGGACAAATCTGGAAGATTTTTTCAAAAGAGAAATAAACATGAACAGCCCAGAGGAAAAGAGGATTAGTTAAACCAAAAGCAAATTGTGAATCTATTTCCCTAGGGTAAGGAAACTCGGTGTAGCTCCTTTCTGCTTCATTCTTTGGAGCAAATGTGGAATAAATCACTATGTCCATCCTGAGGAGCAGGGGCATCTTCAGAAATGGCTCTCCTTACCTAAGCGGTGCTTCTTAAATAGAACAGGCTACTCCTGGGAACCAAAGGCAGAGAGCTAGACGTACTTAGTGTACAAATTAAAATGGTGGGAGAATATATCTAAAAAATCATAACATTCATTGAGCCTACATTGTAACATTACACATAATTTCTTAATCCAGTGCTTTTCAACCTTTTTCATCTCATGGCACACAAAAACTAATTATTAAGATTCTGTGGTACACCAAAAAAAAAATTATTTTTGCCAATCTGACAAAAAAAAAAGTAAAATTTTGATTCATTCACACCAGACGGTTATTGTTCTTTTGACTGCTGTCATTATTATTATTATTTTATTTTTTGACAATCTAAGGGACAAGAGGTCAGTGCCCTTGACAATACAGTCAGGGATTTCATGTTTTAAAAACTTGCAGGGCACACTGGTTGAAAATTGCTGGCTTAATCCTTACATTAAACCAAGGAGGTAAGTTTTTCTTTCTCCTCATACTTTTCCACTAATGAAGAAAGTGAGGTTCAAAGTGGTTTAAATAACTTGCCCAATGACACACAGCTAATATATGGAAAATTGAGATTCAAAACCAGGATGCTGAAATACGAAACCTGATTCCTTACCTCCCTGACAGATTTTGATGAGCAATAAGTGATTTAAAACATAATGTATTAAAATAAATTGGCTAGAGCTTACAGTTGCATAATAATCACATATCTGTGGCTACTAATGTTTTTTTTATAGAACAATAGGGAACCTTCTGCTTTCTGATGAGTTGCATTGGCCTGTACTTTCTGCTCCAGAGTTATATGTTCATCATCCCTACCTGCAGAGACTCTTCTGGGAACTTTTGATGAACACTATGCTGAAGAACAGATAAAGCACAGACTTTAGGCCTGTAGAACATCTATATAATAAAAGCCTAAGTGGCCGTTATGGCAGAATGACCAAAATGACTGGTCGCTATGATGCACACTGACCACCAGGGGGCAGACGTTCAATGCAGGAGCTGCCCCCTGGTGGTCAGTGCGCTCCCACAAGTGGAGCACTGCTCAGCAGAAGCTGGGATCATGGCTGGAGAGTGCAGCAGCAGTGGCAGGAGCCTCTCTTGCCTCCATGGCAGTGCTAGGGAGCAGTGAGCCGAGCTATAAGGAGCAGTGAGTAGGAGGGTGGTAAGGAGCGAGGGGTACCTGACTGTGAAGGATCTCCTGGGGTTGGGCCTAAGCTGGCAGTCGGACATCCTCAAGGGGTTCTGGACTGCGAGAGGGTGCAGGCCATGCTGAGGGGGAGCCCCACCCCCCCAGTGCACCAGGCCTCTAGTATATGTATAAATAACATAGGCAATCTCTTATATATGTGGGCTATTGATGGCATTTGGTTAGGATGAAATAATATTACCTGACCAGTTAATCTCTGAAAAATAAGTTTCTAAAAGGAGCCAGGCATCCATGAAAGAACAGCTAACTGGTAAACAAAGTCTCATATTGTAATGTATTAGGCTAGTTTTGAGTGTCTCTACATAAACCTCTAGGAAAGTTGGGTGGGGATATGGGACCTACAATCTAAGATCTTAGAGGGGCCTCTAATTTCACCCTAAAGAGTAAGTGATTTAGTCTTATTATCTTCTACCTATGTGGTTTAGGAACCCAATGCAGTGACCAGCACTCTTAGACATGGAAAGAGAGGCTTTGGATCGGCTTATCAACTCAGGTGTATAATGAGTGCAGGAAATAGAAGAGAGCTAGACACAAACACTGTCAGATACATGACTTTTTTAAGCCATATTGGTCCTATGACTTCCAGTCAATGTGCTGGACTCTTATGTGTCAGGTGAGAAACTTCTTCCCTCTCTTGGGAAGAATAGGGAGTAAAGGAGCCGAGAGGCAGCATACAGTCTGAGGGAAATCCCCACTGCCTCTGTTTACCCCATGTGCAAGTCTGTCAACCCAGATTAATTTAGCAGCCACTCCGGTAATGGATCAGTCAGAGATAGCCTTACTTTCCTCAGATGTGGCTACTATTGGAATTTCAGGGAAACCCTGTCTCTATCACTAGGTGGCTTCACATTTTGTCTATAGTATAGATAGAGTTTAACCAAAGAAGTTAAGAAGTCTCTTAAATGCGTCAGGACAATAATTAACTTCAAAGCCACTCTAAAATAAATTAAAACTTCATGTACCTTCAATCTTAATCTACTTCTTAAATTGTGTGTTGCCAGATTCCCTAGATTAGTTCACCTCAGTAGTCCAAATATTACAATGCTCTGTATGAACTCTTCCTGGCCTCCTTTAATGAATTATCAAAATAAAAAAAATAAAAAAAAACCAGAAACATAGGTATAAAATTGACCTCACCTACCATCACTGGGGTAGCTGGAGCTTGCAATTTTCTCAAAAAAATATTTTTGTTGTTGTTGTTGTTGTTAATCCTCACCCAAGGATATTTTTGCATTGATTTTTAAGGAGAGTAGAAGAGAGAGGGTAAGACAGAGAGAAACATTGATGTGAGAGAAACACATTGATTAGTTGCCTCTTGCACAAGCCCTGACCAGACCTGGGCCTGGAAGGAGCCTGCGACCAAGGTACATGCCCTTGACCAAAATAGAACCCAGACCCTTTGATCCACAGCCTGACACTCTATCCACTGAGCCAGATTAGCTACAGGTATGGTTCTCCTCAATTTTCTTAAATTATTTAGAAGCACTCTCATTTCTGGATACATGGGCCATATCTTTAGCATCTGCATAATGGGTATTTACCCCTAGAACAGGCATACCATCTCTACACTCTAATGGTGAATAACTAAAACCCTTAATTTCTCATGTATTCATCTTCCAACGTTCAGTGATTTGATAATCACATAAGTGTAGAGCACCAGTGCCATACCTACAGAATTTAGTATGATATGTAGCTATTTCAGCAGTAGACATTCCCAAGGAAAGGTAATATTTTTTTATTTTATCTAAACCTACTATTAGCTAACAAAATCAAAACAAAGAAAGCAGGAGAAAAATATAGTTATTTTGTGTTTCACTTAACTAAGATGTAATTGAACACATATGTCTAAGGCCAAGGTGCATGATCTCCAAAACAGTCATTTCAGTGACATGGGCTTCTCTCAGAAAGTTCCAAAGCTCCTCTAAGCCCTTTGGTATTTCTCCAAGTATTCTAAAGTCTGTGCCTTCAGATGTTCAATAATAAATATGTCATCTGCCCTATGTTTCTCCCCAAATCCTGGCAACCCAATAGTTTATGTTTCTCATTTAATTCCCCCAAGTCTTAATCAACTTTCATTCTTTGATGGTAGGTAGCACAAAAATTCTACCATTTCTGTTAAATCTGCACCCTACTTGCTCCAGACAGTTCTGTAGATCTAGTTGAGAGATAAGATAGAAGAAAGATGGGATGAGAGAAACCATGAAAGCAATCAAACAAGTAAGAACATTCACAGTGAGCAAACTGGGACTTCGGTGTCCAGCATAAACAACCCATGGTTATAATTCCTACATACTCATGATTTGCTGCATTGTATAGCCTGCAGACCTAGCCTGCTTCAGTGGATCAGAAACAAGATAGAGAGTGGAATGACATGCTTGACTAGGATAAGAAAGCTCATCCAAGTACCAGTGTTTGAAAAGTCTGTAACCAGTGCTTCTGATGAGGTGTGCATACTCTCCCTGGACATCTAATTAACCTCCACAAGAAGGAAAGATGACTTCACTCCAAGTCTGTAAGGGAAATTGCTCTTTTCTCCCTTGTTCTTCTGACCACCAAATTCCATCCAGGTTTGCTAAATATAGCAACCTAGTTTCTTAGTGTCATAGTTTGTTCTGAATACCTCTGGAAGCTATACCTATAGTGTAAATATGTATTTGCAAGCTTCTGTCTACTTCAACTCCCCACACTTGAAAACCACTGTAATGTAAGGAAAGTCCTTTCCAATGCATCCCTGTCAAACAATGCTTCAAACAATGAAAGTAATGGTTAGTAAGAAAGGCAATTTTCCTTTCATGCTTAGGGTCACACTAGCTTAGGATATAATTCCACATCCTGCCAGTAGCTTAAAGCAAGGCTATTTACTTTTATTTTAATAATAATAACAATAACAATAATAAAGGAAAGGAGAGCTAGATAAGTGTCTGACTGCCCCAAGGGGCAGACTCTTACTCAATGTATACATCCACCCATCTGCTCAGGGCAGAGAGGACTAGAAAAGAAATATAACAATTTGCACTAAGGCCATGGTTTCCTGGGATCTGTTAATCCTAGGAAGACAGGAATGAGGAGAAGAGGGGCTTTGAATGGGTGCTTGATCACAACCACTAGTGAAGGTCACCCAATTAATACTTTGGAACCTGAAAATCTAGTTTGGAATTTCATTTTCCTTTGAGGAGGCAAAGAGTATGGGTGCAGAGGTAGGCAGAGGAGCTGAAGACTTTT
This sequence comes from Myotis davidii, assembly GCF_000327345.1. Classification (NCBI taxonomy): domain Eukaryota; kingdom Metazoa; phylum Chordata; class Mammalia; order Chiroptera; family Vespertilionidae; genus Myotis; species Myotis davidii. The sequence continues at coordinate 349,652 of NW_006294074.1, forward strand.
TTTTTGTCTCAACAGGTAAACCAGTGGGAGAGAAAATATATAAGAACTATACTGAATTTTATTGGATGTGTCTTATGGGTTCCTTTTACAATATTAACTTATTAAAGTTATGGCCATTTGAATCAACTCAATTAGTGGGATTAACACACACAAAATAGAAACCCATAGCTGATTTCAATAATAATAAATAATAATAAATTGATAATCTATTTACTTCATGCTTACTGTTGCCCAGATAATGTGAGATGGATTATAGCTATACTTTAAAAATTACAATTGACATCCAATATTATATTAGTTTCAGGTGTACAACATAACAGTTAGACAAGCATTAAATACATTTTGCAAAGAAACACCTCAAGGATTAGAGACATTGAGTAACTTGCCAAGGGTATCGACTTTGTAAATGAAAACCTAAGTTTCTATACCTGCCTACCCTGACTGATCATAAAGCCAATTTGGGGGTCTGTGTCTCTTGGTTTTCTGACTTTTAAGATGAATTGGAAATTAAGATTTTGTTTTCTTTATCTTTAAATATAGGCCTCATTTTTTCCCCAAGCACTACAGATACCAAAACAAACATCTTTGTGGGCATCATTTAGCTTGCAAGTTGGCTGCTTGCAACTTCTGCTGAGTCTAATAGTTTGCAGTTTATAGTAAGATCATAAGCATGTAAATTTAGCAAGCAGGTTAAGAATATAGAGACAGAGTCTAGTTTCATGTTTTATGGAATCCCATATGGTACTCTCTTGGACAGGGAAGAATCATTTTTAGGAGGCAGAATCAGCAGAGTCCCTTGGTGGCAGGGACTAAGGATTATTTCTATTTTAAGATGCCGCATGATTGGGGGAGACAGGTAGAGTGGAAGGAAATACTGAGGGAGGGTTAGACACACTAAGTATTGAAGAGTTTATAATTATCTTCATAAAATCCTCAGTAGTTCTAGGGACAGAGTAGTCTAACAGATGAACTGTTTCAAAATTGGGATTTCATTATATGGGTGAGTAATTTAAATAGCATTGCATTAAATCTAAGATAATATGCATAGAAAACAAGCATAGGGACTTTTAGAGACTGGACACCAGACTTCCGCTTCTGGTTTTGCAGGTGAGGAGCTTGGGGCTTTGATGCCCTCATCCCTGTTGAATGCACATCAAGAAAAAAGGGCTGAACAAACTGAAACCCAGCAACTCTTTGCAGGTCCATCAGATTAGTGAGGTCACAGGGCAAGTATTTCCCCACAACACTCCCACTCCCAAGGAGAGAGATGCAAATAGAGTGAATCACAGCTTAGCAGAGCAGAAATTCCAGAACCACTACCAGGTGGGAAAAGCTGAACTATAGTGAGTGAATTTCTAGAGGCTCAGTTTGAACAGGTTTGAGAGTTAAAGATTACAGGGGCCCTAGTCACAGGGGAGCACACACTCTAGTGAGTTTTGCCTCTGGGTGTCCTACCAGGTTCTCACAGTAAAGATTGAATAAATATATCTTCAGGCTTTGGCACAGGTGAGGGCAGGGGATAAGAGTAGCCTACATATACTATTCTTAACAAGGCCTGCTCTTAAGGGAAACTATTTTATCAGAGCCTAATCCACGGGGATTTTACTAGAGTCTAATAGACATGGGGAAGGAACATGCTCAGCTCCAACTATCCTAGACTTTGTGTCTCACCCAGGAGAAGAAAACAAAAACAGAAACTAAGAAGCACACTGCGACCTGGTCATAGGACCACAGAGACTGGCTATCTCACCGAGGTTGAAGGCCCGGCGATGTGGAAGAACTTAGTGAGAAAGGTGAACTCTTCACAAGGTTGTGGTCAAATAGGATACTAGAATTTAAGATTTCAGACCTAGAGCACAGTGCAAATGCTGCCTTGTTCAGAGAGTAGAATTGGTCTAAAACTGTCTACAAAAATATCTAAAAGAGAAAATGAATTTAGAAAAGTAATGGAAGGGCTGGCCTGCCAAGAGTTTAAGGGAATCAGAATTGTTTGCTGGACAATTAAAATACACAACGTTTTCAACACTGGGAGATAATGAAGTTCACCAAATGCCTATTAGTCTGTTTATGGCAGACATTCAAACTTTCCCACATGATTATTGTATTCATAAAGGTCATGCCATATGTTCAGACATCAGCACAATAAAAATCAGAAACAAAATTGTTTTATAGGAAGTCCAGCTTTATAAGAAATCTCCAAGGTTTCATTATCTTGGGGACCAGAATTAATCAGGTGATGCTGTTCTTTTTGGTTTATCTCAGGGGCAGTGATATTTTGTCTGTCCCTGGTTGCTGTTTTTTATCCCATAACTGAGGTATGTGAAATAGTTATGTTGGAAGTGAGACAAAGTGTCAAATATTTTTTATTCTACAAGTTTTATTTCTAATGCAAAACTGACTAAAAGTCATGACAAGTATAAATCCTCCCCTCATTCCAGCTGATCCTAATGAGCTCATAATTATCTGCATACTACCTTATCTCCCTAAGGAAACAATGAGAAGTGACTGCACATGTCAATGGTACTCTCCTTATATATCATAATGGTTGGAAACAGGCATTC
>NW_006294074.1:352248-365932 GCF_000327345.1 Myotis davidii
ACAAGTCCATTCTAATACTCTGAATATAACTTGTGCTATTTTGTAGTAATACCCTGAGCACTTTCTAATTTTACTATAGAAAATAAAAAACAAAACCAGACTACCAAACAAATACTTAAAAATCACACATCTATAATTTTTTTAGTATATCTCATATTCACTGATTTGCAAGAAGACCATGCTCTACTGTGGAAAAATGAGCATGGGTTTTGTAACAGTGATCTGCTACTTCTAAGTTGGACTCTTCCTGTTGCCAAAATTAGGACCTCCTAATCAAAGTTGAGCTTGGAGATGTATTATATACATCTCTGTATAATACATAAACCAGCACATATAACTTAAGGAAAGCCTGAAACAAAATATGTAGTCAATAAATAGCAGCTACTAGAATAATTGTTGTCTACTATGATATCTACAAAACAGACGATGCTTAGTATATACTCACCTATGATAATGGATATGAGATTTTATGTAATGTTAACTATATTTAATTTATATGCATTATGGAATTAAAACCTAAATTATATTATAAGTAAAGTAAGAGTTAAAGATCAAATGTAACACCCATTAGTGGAGCTAGCAATGGAGGAGATATAATCACTGATGAGAGAGAAAAAAATAAAAAGAGAAGTTAAGAAGAAAAACGTAAGAAATGGCTGTTTTCCATATCTTCACTTAAAGCTGGCAGTGACACAGAGGAAAAAATAACATATACAGCTGGAGATAAGCAAGTGTAGACAAGAAGGAAGAATGCAGTAGAGAGTTGCACTTGTGGGTTATTGATGTAGATGGGGATGGGAGAGAGAGAGAGAGAGAGAGAGAGAGAGAGAGAGAGAGAGAGAAAAGAAGAAGCAGAAGAAGAAGAAGAAGAAGAAGAAGAAGAAGAAGAAGAAGAAGAAGAAGAGAGAAGAAGAGAGAAAAGAAGAAGAGAAGAGAAGAGAAGAGAAGAGAAGAGAAGAGAAGAGAAGAGAAGAGGAGAGAAGAGAAGAGGAGAGAAGAGAAGAGGGAACAGAGTAGAGAGAAGAGAGAAGAGAGGAGAGAGAAGAGAGGAGATAGATGGGAGAGAGACAGAAAAAAAAATATTGCTGAAAAGATCCAATGATGTGAGAAGAAGCAGTGATTACTCATTAAAGAAAAATTGAAGGATTATTTGAAAGATTAAAATATCAAATGTATAAATGAATCAGGATTATTCAATGCTTGAAATATGATAAAGGGAATATATAAGTTAATAAAGCAGCCCCCTTCTCTTATGTTTTGTTCTATCAGTAAATGTTTTTCATAAGTTTACCATGATTATTATTTAACCAATAAAGGATTATATGATTCTTTCTAATAGGAAAGTTATTTCTCTATCTTATCATAATTACCAAATAAACTCAAAATCTATTTCCCTCATGTCAAATTCTTTAGAATTTATTCCCTTCTCCAAATTCCCATTGTGCTAGTCCTTTCTTTAATAAAAATTATAATCTGCCTTGTATTATAAAAATTGTGTTCATGTATAAGTGAAATATTGAGCACCCACTATGAGCCAGGCATTTTGTTGAGTTTCGGGGGTTCAGAAATGCCCTCATGGTTCTTATAGTCCAACTAGACACCAGGTGCATGAGATCCATGCACTTGTGGGAGTCCCTCAGTCTAGCCTGCACCCTCTCACAGTGTGGGAGCCCTTGGAGGATGTCCAACTGATGCAGTCAGCCATCGTTAGTGCTGTCGCAGAGGTGGGAGAGGCTCCTTCCACTGCCACTGAGCTCATCTGCCCCCTGGTGATCAGTGCTCATCATAGCGACCAGTCTTTTCACCTTTTGGTTGATTTGCATATTAGACTTTTATTATATAGGATGGCAGCACATTGTGATATTATATAAACGATTGAATGTATCCTGGACATCTATTGAATAAAATGGCATAATGGAGAGAATAACAAATTCTACCAGATGATTGTCAAGAAAAGGCATCAGAAGGAAAGTGAAGCTCTCCGTGTATTGTTGAGAAATAGAGCTTGAACTAATGGAGTGCGTACAGTACAAAACAATGTCAGAGAAACCATCACAAGCAGAATTTAGTAGGTCTGCTAAGTGTACCTCTTTCTCTGTCCTTCTTATTTTTTAACAATTTCAAAATCATTGAGGGCAAAATATAACACACACACACACACACACACAGCCTCCAAGCAGTTATTTCAACTAACTCCTCTGCCTTATCCCAACCCTTACTTTAATGTTTTGCACTTAGTAGTTATCTAATCACTATTTGTTGAATGTATAAACAATACAACTTTACCAGTTGTGGCATATTGTAAAAATAAGAAATGAGCTTCCTTCTAAGTGAACAGTCACTGCCAAAGTCTTTTCTTTCTGTGTGTTTGTTAAACTGCAATAATAACTAAGAACTCTTGCCAGCACCAGAATATCATATAAATCAATGCTCATAGCAATATTATTGTATACCATCTTGCTTTTTGGCTTTTCTTTCAGGGTTCCTGAAGTCTGGTTACAAATAGATCACTTATATTTCCACATTTATTTTTTTATAGTTTTCATAATGAGAGCTATATTCTTACCATTGCTAAATATGTACTCGGTTTTTATAAGCAAGACTATGTAGAAGATGAGTTGCTCCAAGTTGTAATGCAAATTGCATAGTGCACTAAAAGGCATTGCTTTTCCTCATGTGCATGTGCATTTATTTGCATTTTAAGACTCTAGTAAAACTCTATTAACCATTACTCTCTTCTTTTAGTAATTTTCTCATCTTGGAGCTTTGGGGGACAAAATAGAAACACATATTTTTAGTATTATTAATATTTATAACTTTTATGAAATACCATCTAATAAACAACATTGTTGCAAGAGTAACAGAAAGAAAAAAAATTCCACTCCTCTAATAAACCAACTGTTTTCATTCACAATGGTTATTTTTAGATTTGAAATGCATTCATTGATAAAGAACGAATGTGGAATTAATTTTATATGAGCATATAACAATCAGTTTTATCTTTCCTATAATAAAATTATGTACTTGGGAATGAAAAAAAGTTGAGCTCAGATCATTTCCCAAATTTGTCTCATGTGAATTTCCTCTCTCCCAACTTTTTGGCTATTCTTAGAGGCCTGGTCTATAGGACAAATTTGTGAATGATGGTCCTAGCCAACAACATCAGCAGCATGTTACCTTTTGAGGGCCACCAGGTAAAAGCAAGGTTTATTAGAATGAAGAGAGAAAGATGACTACTTCAAAGGAAAGGTACTGCAGTACAACTTCCTGGACTGATTCTAGATCTTGCTGCCCACATCACATATTGTGAGGTTTGGGCCACTTAACTTTATTGATCCCTAGTTTTTTCCTTTTTTTAAATTAAATTTATTGGGGTGACATTGGATAATAAACTTATAGAGGTTTCAATGAAATAATCTGATAATACATTACCTGTCGATTTCATTGTATGTTTACCATCCAAATTCAAATCTTCTTCCATCACCATATATTTGACCTCCTTTACCTTTTACTATCCTGCCATCCCCTTTCCCACTAGTAACCACCATACAATTGTCTGTGTCTCTGAGGTTTTGTTGTTGTTGTTGTTTGCTTGTTTGTTCATCTGTTGTTTTTAGTTTTATACCCTACATATGAGTGAAATCATATGGATCTTGACTTTTTCCTTCTGACTGCTTCTCTTATTGGTGATAGCTATTCTCACAGGTGGTCAGTGCACTTCCATATGGGGAGTGCCACTCAGCCAGAAGCTGGCTCATGGCTGGCCAGTGCAGTGGTGGCAAGAGCCTCTCTCACCTCCAATTAACGGTTTAGACCAGATCCCTTGGGGGCCTAAGCCTTTAGCTGGACATTGCCCAAGGGCTCCCTGGCTGCCAGAAGGATGTCTGACTGCAAGATTAGGCCTGATCCCCTGGAGAGTGGGCCTAAGTCGACAGGTGGACATCCCCCAAGGGGTCCTGGACTGTGAATGGGCACAGGCCGGGCTGAGGGCCCCACTCCCTATTGCAGAAATTTTTGTGCACCGGGCCTCTAGTATTCTTAATAAAAGAACAAGAAGGTTCCTTGTGTAAATGTTTCCCCTCACATCCGCATGGTTCAGGGTTCAGGATCTGGAAGAGGAGCTGCACACAAATTAAAGAGAAGAGACAAGAGATAATTTGGAAATATTGGGGGGCCAGGCGGGTAAGTCCAATTTAAGGGGAAGGACTTTCCTTGGTGCTCAGGCCATGCCAACCTTTTATTGGTTTGGGATACACCCGTAGCCCTTAGGCAGGCAATTTCCAGTAATAGGCAGACTGGCCCATCAGCAAGGATTTACATAATAATAAATGGGAAAGTTGCTTCAGCTACCATTGTCTGGACTAACAATGGGTGCACAGCCCTGACCTTTGCAAGGGCTTCAAAGGTCACCAACCTTCCAGGTTCTCTATCTACACTTCTCTGCCAGTGAAGACAATAGGCAGTTTCCCACAGTTCCTTAATCAAAGAAGTTTGGTGATCACTAGATCTGTTTTATACAGTCTTCTGTAAGTTGAGTATAGTACTCTGAATTCTGAATCATGCAATAGGTAGTATTTATCAAGTTTGTTTAAAAATAGAATTAACCCTCATCTCACATATGCCCAGCATTATTGGTCTAGTAGGGTATTTAAATAGGCTTTAGAAAATGCTATATTGTTAAGGTGTTTTTTCTTTTTTTTTGTCAGTTGTGTATATAATGATAAAAAAAATGATAGGTAAGCCCAGCTGACGTGGCTCATGGTTAAGCATTGACATATGAACCAGAAGGTCACTGTTCAATTCCCAGTCAGGGTACATACCTGGGTTGCAGGCTCCATCCCTAGTGAGGGGTGTGAAGGAGGCAGCCAATCAATAATCCTCATCATTGATGTTTCTATCTCTCTCTTCCTCTCCCTTCCTCTCTCTCTAAAATCAATAAAAATATATATTAAAAATAATAGGAAAAATTATGATAAAATGTATCTTATCCCCAGCCTTATACTTAGAAGCAGCCTCTTTTGTTTCTATTTTTAATTCTTTAGTTTTTTCTCTAACGTTAGATAATATATCTTATTAACTTAATTAATCAACTTGAAATAATATTTATAGACTCACCAATATGAAGATAAGTATTCAGCTCACATGCCTGATTGATATTCTCTCCCTCCACTAACAACAATGTATGATATTTATATTAGTTTTTCCCTTTCTATTCATTATCATTGCAATCTAATATAATTTTATATCTTATTCTATCCCATCAATTCTTTATATTATCTCTTAATACTGTTTTTCCTTTTGCTTTCTCAGACCCATCATCTGATAACTCTGTTTTTATTTTGGTATGATCATAACTCTTAATATGTGTCTCAGTCAGAGCCAGCAGCAAGAGCACTGCACAGCTCTGCTGGTCTGACTGGCTCTGAGTCCATGTATTCTTCTAAATTCTTCCTTTTGACTAAGCCAGGGCTGGTTCCTGCTTGAACCCTGCCCACTGTACTAACTGTTGGGAACATAGTCCAAGTTCCTCCTTTATCCTCTGTTCACTATTAACAGGTGTTGGGTCAGAGCCCCTCTGCCTGGGGCTGGACCTCCTAGGACGCCGGGTCTTAGATGGAGAAGCCACGAGAAGTTGTAGGTGTAAACAAATGAGTCTTCATTGCTGAAGCCAGTGGCCACATAGCCATCAGACAAAAAAAGTCCTCACAGCGAAGTCCATATAGGCAGGCTGCCAGACACTGGCTGGTGAACATATATCTTTCCCATAAAGCAGCATCAGTTTCTGTACCCACAGCTATTATCTGAGCTGCCTCATGCTGCCTTCTAGACTCATCACCTTACATCATAGTAGTACCTGAGCTTTCAGGCTCAGCAGCTACTCCTGTCTCTCCTGCCTAGCTGCTCTTTCTAGCAGACTTCTTCACACACTCCATCCTAGCTGCTCTCTCTCCATACTCCAGCAGACTTCTTCTCACTCCAGCCTACTCCAGCCAACTAACTCGTCAGTAACCTACTTTTATACCATTTAGACAAAGAAGGCTTCCTGCCAATAGTTACATCAATCATACTGAAGGGCACAGTGTACTGTGTGTGTCCTTATACCCGCTCGTGGTATCTTGGCCTGATGAGGACTCCCAGGCTCAGAGTCCTTGAACACCCCGTTTAGGCACATGCTCAGAGCGGCCTGTGGCCATTCTGGTGTATGGATAACAAGGCCTCTGTGATCCCACCGGCCTTGACTATCCGGGGACCGGGCTTGGTTCCCTCAGTCTCCTACAACCACACTCAAGTCTTTGTGTCTTTGTGCATAGTTTGAATTGAAAAGCAATCAAGAGCATTTACTAGTACATTAGCATGATTAAATAAGTATTGTTCAGTGTGGCACCAAAAGTGAATTTCCTTTTTTTCAAATCCAATGTCAAAACACCATGGGCCACTTAAATAAAAATGTTCCCAGAAGCATATTCAAATTAATTATTTTTTTTCTTATACTCTATTATTTGCTTAAAATCCATCAATATTTTAAGTTGCTTTATATTTGGACCATTGCATTCTTGCATAGCAATTGTGTGTGTGTGTGTGTGTGTGTGTGTGTGTGTGTGTGTGTGTTTCACAGTTTCTTGTTTTTCTTTTTCTTTTGTATCATTTATTTTTTTACAATCCTAATTTACCCTAGAGATCTCAGTCCTATTTTCTCCTCTGTCAAGTGACTCACTTTACCTTCATGCCTACCCTACTTTCCCCTAAGCTGTCTCACTTGGAATCTTTTATACTCCAGTACCAACTTAGGCTAGTGATTTTTACAACTGCTACCCAGCTTTAAACCCAGGACTTCCCTTCATGGCTCCACTAGGCCAAATGCACTTTTTCTGAGATCCTATGTTTTATTTAATCTTTCTTGTTTTGATATAGTTAATAGAGCATATCCTAAAGTAACTTCAGAGTAACTTTTAGTTTATATGTAACAAACTTTCTGAAGTTTTATGTTTAAAAAAATACCTTGATTTTTTTGTTTAAAAATACCAAATAAATGCATATGAAATTTTTCACAGTGCCATAAATATTACACGATCTTTAACATTAGAATTATATTATGAGATTAATATTTACTTCCAACAAACTGAATAGATTTTCTCAATTAGTTTTCTTATGAGGAGTGTCATGTTCATTTCCTTGTTAATAAACAGAGTCTGTGAAAAGAGAGTCTGTGAAAAGAGTCCAAGATGATGTTTAGTTGAACCAAGTGGAGCTTACATGATCAGAGATTAGAGCACACAGAAACACACACATGAACTCTTTCCAAAGCAATTGTTTGAAGTGGTCCAAAAAAAAAATCCACAAGCAGCAAAGTTGATCAAAGAAAAATTAGGGATAATCCCCAAATCAAACCAAATTATCCATGGGGATTTGTGGCAATTTAACTGAAAATTGCATACTGTCAAATCTCCATGGAGTGTGTCTGAGGTTTGAAAAGACATGAATAATTGAGAAAACCTAAATTTTTCATCATACTTTATTGATGTTTTAGCCATGTTTCAAACACTGGGTGAATCATTTTTCCTCGAATTATTAAAGGCATTGCCCCAATTGTTTTTTGGTATGTTATGCCACTAATAAGAAACTAAAACCAGTCTCACTCCTTTATAAGTTACTTTCCTTTTTCTGGACATATTTAGTATCTGTTCTTAAATCCACAAGAATGCAGTTAGTACCCCCCTCATTATTATTTTTTAAAATATATTTTTATTTATTTCAAAGAAGAAGGGAGAAGGAGAGAGAGACAGAAACATCAATGCTAAGAGAGAATCATTGATCTGCTGCCTCCTGCATGCCCCACACTGGGATCAAACCAGCAACCTGGGCATATATCCTGACCAGGAATTGAACCATGTCCTCCTGATTCATAGGTTGATACTTAACCACTGAGCCATGCTGTCCAGGCTCTCCCAGTATTTTTATTTCCCATTCAAAGGATACTCAGTGGTCCTGTCAGTCTGATGACTTATGTCTTTCTTTAACCAGAAGGAAATCCTCTTTCTTTACTGGTTTGATGAGTTTTCTCTATTTTGACTATTACTTCTTTCAAGAAATCTTATGAGTAACATGTTGGACCTCTTGAATTTAACCTCACTGACTCTTACCTTTTGTCTTATTTTGTTTATATTTTTATTGTTAATACATATTCTAAAACGTTTCCTCATCTTTATATTTTAGACCCTCTATTTCAATGTCTATAAGCATATCTTCATCTAAAGTGATTTCTTATGCTTTGCTTTTTCCCCTATCACATCAGTCCTCATTTTTTGGCTAAAATATCTTCTCAAATCACACTCTAAGTATTAATTAGATGACTCTTTTAATTTTTAAAAATGTTTCTTTAATTATCTCTCTTTTTTTTTTTGTCAGGATAAATACATCTGTTTTGGATTTTCCTGGTCATTTTCTATGGTATTGAATTTTCTCATAAACATCATGATGTGTGGTACTCAACTCACATTTAACTGTGCATCTTTCCATTGCTGTTAGGTGGTTAAATATGTTTTCCAGATACACCAATTCTCTAAGACTAAGTTTCTTTTCCAAAGTTGCATTTTTTAAAAAAGAATAGTTCATTGTTCAAGGAAATAGAATGTTAGTCAACTAGAAATTTTGAAAGAGAAATTCATAGGATTATTCCTGGTTTTCTGGGTTTAGAACTCAGTCTTTTGAAGGTGTACTGCCATAGTGAACATACTCAGAAGTTCTCTGCAGGCTTGTAGTTCTGCAGACTGATCTGTAAAAGCTGTATTAAATAGAATTAAAAAAGAGATGATGCCTGGCCAGTGTGGCTCTGTAGTGAGCATACCCCTATGAACTAGAAGGTCATGGTTTTATTCCAGGTCAGGGCACATGCCTGGGATTTGGGCTCAATCCCCAGAAGGGTCATGCAGGAGGCAGCCAATCAATAATTCTCTCTCCTCATTAATGTTTATACTTTTCCTTCTCCCTTTCTCTCTGAAATCAATAAAAATATATTAAAAGATAGTTGAAAAGATTGATTATAACATGAAATTACTAATTTTATAAACCATGTGTTTATACACTGGTGCAGGAAGCAACTGGAGTCAACAGGATGGTTATGAATAATCACATTGGAACAAGTTGGGAAAATAGAGTGGCTCTCTTTTGTATTCATAATATTTTATAAATATTGCTATTATTGCCCTTATACTTCTGTGTTATAATTATTGATTTAATTATTTATATTTCATTTTCCTAAACTATGATTATCTTGATTCACTGCATCATAGTCATTCTTGATCACTAGTGTTTGTCATATTTCAAGGCAGATGGCAGATACTCCATGTTTGTTGACTGAATGAATGAGCAAATGATGGAATGAATATTCTTTCGACTCAATTGCTCCTCATCCTTAGTCAAAGCATTTCGCTTGTCATTTCCCCATCATAATATAAAGATAATATTCATCCACTTTTATTTCTTTTTAGAGGCTTCATAGAACCAAATACTCTAAGATATACTAGTGCATTATAAAAATAGATGGTACTATATATACATTACTATTTTTATTGTCATCATCATTTTTGTCATTCTACATCAAGCAAGGACTCATTTCTATTTATTCAAGTCTATATACTTTAAAATAATTTCTTAAGTTTGTGTGATTGCTGCAGGTGTTTTTATTTTCTAACTTTTAATCACTTATACAGAAAATTCTTGTTCGAATTTCTGAAAAAATATAAATTTACTGGAATAAAATAACAGCCTCATGTCTTCATAGAAAATCTGCATGAATTTAATGGAATGTTATATTCAGAAGACTTTACAGATAGCATGAATAAAAAATGTCAGGATAATTTTTACAAAAAGTATATAGTTTTGTTATACTTTTCTAAGTGCCTTTACACAAATTTATACATTTAATTGTTATCACTCTACAATGTAGCTAAGATATGTGCTATTGTCTCAATGTAAGTAATAAGGAATTTGAAAACATGAAAGGTTAACTAATTTATCCAAGGTCAAAGTTAATCAATAACAGAAGTGGTAACATAGCTCAAATCTAAAACCCCCTAATTTAGCATTGTTTTATATGTTATCAACATATGCATCCAAATTCTAACTTGACTACCACTTTTGCTACTATAATTAATAACAATAAAATTTTGTGTTTCTTTTCATAATTGGATAGGCAGGATGTAGAGAGAATCAAATACACTTGGCATCTTTCATCTTATCCACCAGCTGTTCTTATTATAATTTATAAAATGGTATTAACTGGACCCCTGAATAATGAGGCTTTAATGACAGAATGTAATGGCTGATTCTTTTCCCTTAGCCAATTTTTCCTTGGCCAATGAACTAATTATTGAAGAGAACTTGGTTATATTTTTCCCAGTTCACTTTTAGACAGTAATCAAAAAAGCAGGAAGAAACATGATAGTGTCTAGGGACAGTTACTGCAACTATTTTGCTTACAGCTTGAAAGACATTGAAAAAAGGCAATTAGTGGGAGATGGGTGTTACTTTTCACATAGAGCATTGCCTGACTCATATGGCCAAAGAGCAAAGTCATTTATGGGGAAGCATTGTCTCCAGCAAGAGCATTAAAAAAATAAATGCTTGCAGACCAGATGGAAATGTTAGAGTCGGATGTAAACTAGGGAAACCATTGCCCACATGTGAATCCCAAACTATAAGCATAAGCCTGATCTGATTAACTGTTTTGAAATTTGCCTTTCCAGTGAAATTTAGAGCACACAAGAAAGAAGGATGGATTTCATAGGGTATTGAGAGTTTGGCTCCAGGGATGGAAATTTGAGAGTTTTATTAGACCACCCAACTCAATCCTTCATTTAAAGAATAATAATTACCTTTTTAAAAAATATATTTTATTTTTTAAATATATTTTATATTGATTTTACAGAGAAGAAGGGAGAGAGATAGAGAGTTAGAAACATCAATGAGAGAGAAACATTGATCAGCTGCCTCCTGCACATCTCGTACTGGGGATGTGCCCACAACCCAGGTACCTGCCCTTGACCGGAATTGAACCTGAGACCTTTCAGTTTGCAGTCCGACGCTCTATCCACTGAGCCAAACCAGCTAGGGCAATAATTACCTTTTTTGAGGGATTAAGTGCTGGGTGCTTTGTATATATTATATTAAGTCCTGTCAACCATCTTAGAAAATGAAATGAGGAAGCTCTGAATTTTATGCATAATAATGAAGATATTAATAATGAAAATAGTTATTTATTGAAAACATACAGTAGTAACCATAATTTTTAACCCTCAAAACAACCTTTTACTGCAGATATTATTCTTTTTATCCCTGCTTAGGTAAGGAAACTGAATCCAAAGAAATTAAATAACCTGCCCTACACCTTCTTGCCAAGGAGCCTGAATTTAACCCTAGGAAAACTAGTTGTAGAGCCTGTATTAGTAATCATGATGTTAGACTGACAAGAACTAAGGGTATGAAAGGTAAAAGCTCAATAAGTTGTGTCGGTAAATTAAATAAAATAACTGAGGTTCAATGAGAGGAGAGAGAGAGAAACTTGTGAAAGCTCACTATCTCTATGACTATAAACTGATGTCAGATTTTTCCCAAGAAATATAACACAAAGCAAAATCTAAGTCTAGCCTTATTGACCAACCTATGAAAATTCTGAGTGGTGGTATTAAAGATGGTCTCTATAGCATGGAGGACAATAGGGGTTATGAAAGAAAGATTAGGTAAGCTATGGAAGGTAAATTATAACTGGAAAATATACATGTAAACTCCTCTCTGAATTTAATTTGCTTTTGTTATTCCAAAGCCCTTATATATCAAATATTTTACATTTTATTTAGAAGAAACTCAAAATGTACAGAAAAATTTAAAGAATAAGAATGATATAAAGAACACCCAACACCCTTTACCTAGAATAATCTATTATTAACATTTTATTCCATTCATTTTATCATTTGTGTTCTCTCTCTCTCTCTCACACACACACACACACTATCTATCTATCTATCTATCTATCTATCTATCTATCTATCTATCTATCTATCTATCTATCATCATTTACCTATCATCTATCATCTATACTATATACCCATTCATCTATTTAACTAAAATCTTTTGTTTCGTTTTGGTTCCTGAATCATTTGAGAGTAAATTGCATATATCCAGAAACTTTACTTCAAAATGCTTCAGTCTGCATTTCCTAAGAACTGGGCCAGACTTTGTTACTAAGGACCAGCAGAACCTGAATGTTATGTAACCCAGCCAAAATTTTATTTCTTCATATCTAAAATGAAAACAATTACATGTATACTCCATGACTAGAATCAGGAGTAGACATGACATAAAAAAGTGTCTAACTCAGTTATGGGCAAATAATGTATACAATAGAGGTCATTATTATTCAATCAAAAATGTCTATTGAACACCTACTATGGATTAACCACTGTGGTAGATTCTGAGTCCTACACTAGCAAACAGAGGGAGAATCCACGATGCATTCCAGTACCTACAATATACTGGGGAGTATAGACAAATAAGGATGCAATTCCTACAGTGGGAAAAAGCCTGAGGGTAAAAACAAGGTGCTTTTGGAATATAAAGAAGGGCATTAAATCCAGAATTGGTTAATCTTTCTGAGAGATAGATGTTCAAGGAGAGACCCAAGCAAAGTAGGACTCAATCAGCCACAAGAGGAAAGGAAGACTAGAGGAAAATCCTCAGCAGAAGAATTCGCATTTGCAAAGGCCAGGGGATCAGAACCAGCATAGCCTAGCCATGTTCAGGAAACTGGAAGAAAGTCACAGTGGGGATTGCAGGCATAGAGAGGTGGGGAAACAATGTCTGTGAGGCGAGAATGGCTTTGAATCAGTGTTAAGGGATTTATATTACAAGCCCATATCCCAAATCCTGACACATAGCAGATACAGTGATTGTTGAAGACGGGGTGTTATTTTTTATCATTTTTTTTTCTTTGATGCCTCACTACTTTTGTACCAATGTGTTCTTGGGAAAATAATATGTGTGGTCCCACAGAAAGCACTCCTGGGTTCTTCTTAAAATCAAATAAATGCATATGAAATTTTTCACAGTGCCATAAATATTACACGATCTTTAACATTAGAATTATATTATGAGATTAATATTTACTTCCAACAAACTGAATAGATTTTCTCAATTAGTTTTCTTATGAGGAGTGTCATGTTCATTTCCTTGTTAATAAACAGAGTCTGTGAAAAGAGAGTCTGTGAAAAGAGTCCAAGATGATGTTTAGTTGAACCAAGTGGAGCTTACATGATCAGAGATTAGAGCACACAGAAACACACACATGAACTCTTTCCAAAGCAATTGTTTGAAGTGGTCCAAAAAAAAAATCCACAAGCAGCAAAGTTGATCAAAGAAAAATTAGGGATAATCCCCAAATCAAACCAAATTATCCATGGGGATTTGTGGCAATTTAACTGAAAATTGCATACTGTCAAATCTCCATGGAGTGTGTCTGAGGTTTGAAAAGACATGAATAATTGAGAAAGATGGAAATTTGTGAAATCCAAAGATGTTTATTGACAGGGATTATTTCACTTTTCCCAGGCCAGATAGATGAAAAGGCTTCTCTCTCTCTCTCTCTCTCTCTCTCTCTCTCTCTCTCTCTCTCTCTCTCTCTCTCTCTCTC